>NC_030387.2:16192919-16468013 GCF_001625215.2 Daucus carota subsp. sativus | reverse complement strand
TTTCCAACTTCAATCTAGCCAATAATGAAGCAACAAGTTGTTTCCGGGCTCAAACGAGTCAAGAATGAAACTACAAGTTGATTCTAATTTTTAACAACCGAAAATGAAGCTACAAATTGTTTTTCCACTTCAAACGAGTCTAGAATGAAGCTACAAGTTGTTTCCAACTTCAATCTAGCCAATAATGAAGCAACAGTTGTTTTACAGGCTCAAACGAGTCAAGAATGAAACTACAAGTTGATTCTAATTTTAAACACCGAAAATGAAGCTACAAGTTGTGTTCAACTTCAAACGAGTCTGGAATGAAGCTACAGTTGTTTCCAACTTCAATCCAGCCAATAATGAAACAACAAGTTGTTTCCGGGCTCAAACGAGTCAAGAAGAAACTACAAATTGTTTTTCAATTCAAAAACGAGTCTAGAATGAAGCTACAAGTTGTTTCCAACTTCAATCTAGCCAATAATGAAGCAACAAGTTGTTTACAGGCTCAAACGAGTCAAGAATGAAACTACAAGTTGATTCTAATTTTAAACTGAAAATGAAGCTACAAGTTGTTTTCAACTTCAAACGAGTCTGGAATGAAGCTACAAGTTGTTTCCAACTTCAATCCAGCCAATAATGAAGCAACAAGTTGTTTCCGGCTCAAACGAGTCAAGAATGAAACTACAAGTTGATTCTAATTTTAAACAACCGAAAATGAAGCTACAAATTGTTTTCCACTTCAAACGAGTCTAGAATGAAGCTACAAGTTGTTTCCAACTTCAATCTAGCCAATAATGAAGCAACAAGTTGTTTACAGGCTCAAACGAGTCAAGAATGAAACTACAAGTTGATTCTAATTTTAAACAACCGAAAATGAAGCTACAAGTTGTGTTCAACTTCAAACGAGTCTGGAATGAAGCTACAAGTTGTTTCCAACTTCAATCCAGCCAATAATGAAACAACAAGTTGTTTCCGGGCTCAAACGAGTCAAGAATGAAACTACAAATTGTTTTCAACTTCAAACGAGTCTAGAATGAAGCTACAAGTTGTTTCCAACTTCAATCTAGCCAATAATGAAGCAACAAGTTGTTTACAGGCTCAAACGAGTCAAGAATGAAACTACAAGTTGATTCTAATTTTAAACAACCGAAAATGAAGCTACAAGTTGTGTTCAACTTCAAACGAGTCTGGAATGAAGCTACAAGTTGTTTCCAACTTCAATCCAGCCAATAATGAAACAACAAGTTGTTTTCCGGGCTCAAACGAGTCAAGAATGAAACTACAAATTGTTTTCAACTTCAAACGAGTCTAGAATGAAGCTACAAGTTGTTTCCAACTTCATCTAGCCAATAATGAAGCAACAAGTTGTTTACAGGCTCAAACGAGTCAAGAATGAAACTTCAAGTTGATTCTAATTTTAAACAACTGAAAATGAAGCTACAAGTTGTTTTCAACTTCAAACGAGTCTGGAATGAAGCTACAAGTTGTTTCCAACTTCAATCCAGCCAATAATGAAGCAACAAGTTGTTTCCGGGCTCAAACGAGTCAAGAATGAAACTACAAGTTGATTCTAATTTTAAACAACCGAAAATGAAGCTACAAATTGTTTTCAACTTCAAACGAGTCTAGAATGAAGCTACAAGTTGTTTCCAACTTCAATCTAGCCAATAATGAAGCAACAAGTTGTTTACAGGCTCAAACGAGTCAAGAATGAAACTACAAGTTGATTCTAATTTTAAACAACCGAAAATGAAGCTACAAGTTGTTTTCAACTTCAAACGAGTCTGGAATGAAGCTACAAGTTGTTTCCAACTTCAATCCAGCCAATAATGAAGCAACAAGTTGTTTCCGGGCTCAAACGAGTCAAGAATGAAACTACAAGTTGATTCTAATTTTAAACAACCGAAAATGAAGCTACAAATTGTTTTCAACTTCAAACGAGTCTAGAATGAAGCTACAAGTTGTTTCCAACTTCAATCTAGCCAATAATGAAGCAACAAGTTGTTTACAGGCTCAAACGAGTCAAGAATGAAACTACAAGTTGATTCTAATTTTAAACAACCGAAAATGAAGCTACAAGTTGTGTTCAACTTCAAACGAGTCTGGAATGAAGCTACAAGTCGTTTCCAACTTCAATCCAGCCAATAATGAAACAACAAGTTGTTTCCGGGCTCAAACGAGTCAAGAATGAAACTACAAATTGTTTTCAACTTCAAACGAGTCTAGAATGAAGCTACAAGTTGTTTCCAACTTCAATCTAGCCAATAATGAAGCAACAAGTTGTTTACAGGCTCAAACGAGTCAAGAATGAAACTACAAGTTGATTCTAATTTTAAACAACCGAAAATGAAGCTACAAGTTGTTTTCAACTTCAAACGAGTCTGGAATGAAGCTACAAGTTGTTTCCAACTTCAATCCAGCCAATAATGAAACAACAAGTTGTTTCCGGGCTCAAACGAGTCAAGAATGAAACTACAAATTGTTTTCAACTTCAAACGAGTCTAGAATGAAGCTACAAGTTGTTTCCAACTTCAATCTAGCCAATAATGAAGCAACAAGTTGTTTACAGGCTCAAACGAGTCAAGAATGAAACTACAAGTTGATTCTAATTTTAAACAACTGAAAATGAAGCTACAAGTTGTTTTCAACTTCAAACGAGTCTGGAATGAAGCTACATGTTGTTTCCAACTTCAATCCAGCCAATAATGAAGCAACAAGTTGTTTCCGGGCTCAAACGAGTCAAGAATGAAACTACAAGTTGATTCTAATTTTAAACAACCGAAAATGAAGCTACAAATTGTTTTCAACTTCAAACGAGTCTAGAATGAAGCTACAAGTTGTTTCCAACTTCAATCTAGCCAATAATGAAGCAACAAGTTGTTTACAGGCTCAAACGAGTCAAGAATGAAACTACAAGTTGATTCTAATTTTAAACAACCGAAAATGAAGCTACAAGTTGTTTTCAACTTCAAACGAGTCTGGAATGAAGCTACAAGTTGTTTCCAACTTCAATCCAGCCAATAATGAAGCAACAAGTTGTTTCCGGGCTCAAACGAGTCAAGAATGAAACTACAAGTTGATTCTAATTTTAAACAACCGAAAATGAAGCTACAAATTGTTTTCCACTTCAAACGAGTCTAGAATGAAGCTACAAGTTGTTTCCAACTTCAATCTAGCCAATAATGAAGCAACAAGTTGTTTACAGGCTCAAACGAGTCAAGAATGAAACTACAAGTTGATTCTAATTTTAAACAACCGAAAATGAAGCTACAAGTTGTGTTCAACTTCAAACGAGTCTGGAATGAAGCTACAAGTTGTTTCCAACTTCAATCCAGCCAATAATGAAACAACAAGTTGTTTCCGGGCTCAAACGAGTCAAGAATGAAACTACAAATTGTTTTCAACTTCAAACGAGTCTAGAATGAAGCTACAAGTTGTTTCCAACTTCGATCTAGCCAATAATGAAGCAACAAGTTGTTTACAGGCTCAAACGAGTCAAGAATGAAACTACAAGTTGATTCTAATTTTAAACAACCGAAAATGAAGCTACAAGTTGTTTTCAACTTCAAACGAGTCTGGAATGAAGCTACATGTTGTTTCCAACTTCAATCCAGCCAATAATGAAGCAACAAGTTGTTTCCGGGCTCAAACGAGTCAAGAATGAAACTACAAGTTGATTCTAATTTTAAACAACCGAAAATGAAGCTACAATTGTTTTCAACTTCAAACGAGTCTAGAATGAAGCTACAAGTTGTTTCCAACTTCAATCTAGCCAATAATGAAGCAACAAGTTGTTTACAGGCTCAAACGAGTCAAGAATGAAACTACAAGTTGATTCTAATTTTAAACAACTGAAAATGAAGCTACAAGTTGTTTTCAACTTCAAACGAGTCTGGAATGAAGCTACATGTTGTTTCCAACTTCAATCCAGCCAATAATGAAGCAACAAGTTGTTTCCGGGCTCAAACGAGTCAAGAATGAAACTACAAGTTGATTCTAATTTTAAACAACCGAAAATGAAGCTACAAATTGTTTTCAACTTCAAACGAGTCTAGAATGAAGCTACAAGTTGTTTCCAACTTCAATCTAGCCAATAATGAAGCAACAAGTTGTTTACAGGCTCAAACGAGTCAAGAATGAAACTACAAGTTGATTCTAATTTTAAACAACCGAAAATGAAGCTACAAGTTGTGTTCAACTTCAAACGAGTCTGGAATGAAGCTACAAGTTGTTTCCAACTTCAATCCAGCCAATAATGAAACAACAAGTTGTTTCCGGGCTCAAACGAGTCAAGAATGAAACTACAAATTGTTTTCAACTTCAAACGAGTCTAGAATGAAGCTACAAGTTGTTTCCAACTTCAATCTAGCCAATAATGAAGCAACAAGTTGTTTACAGGCTCAAACGAGTCAAGAATGAAACTACAAGTTGATTCTAATTTTAAACAACCGAAAATGAAGCTACAAGTTGTTTTCAACTTCAAACGAGTCTGGAATGAAGCTACAAGTTGTTTCCAACTTCAATCCAGCCAATAATGAAGCAACAAGTTGTTTCCGGGCTCAAACGAGTCAAGAATGAAACTACAAGTTGATTCTAATTTTAAACAACCGAAAATGAAGCTACAAATTGTTTTCAACTTCAAACGAGTCTAGAATGAAGCTACAAGTTGTTTCCAACTTCAATCTAGCCAATAATGAAGCAACAAGTTGTTTACAGGCTCAAACGAGTCAAGAATGAAACTACAAGTTGATTCTAATTTTAAACAACTGAAAATGAAGCTACAAGTTGTTTTCAACTTCAAACGAGTCTGGAATGAAGCTACATGTTGTTTCCAACTTCAATCCAGCCAATAATGAAGCAACAAGTTGTTTCCGGGCTCAAACGAGTCAAGAATGAAACTACAAGTTGATTCTAATTTTAAACAACCGAAAATGAAGCTACAATTGTTTTCCACTTCAAACGAGTCTAGAATGAAGCTACAAGTTGTTTCCAACTTCAATCTAGCCAATAATGAAGCAACAAGTTGTTTACAGGCTCAAACGAGTCAAGAATGAAACTACAAGTTGATTCTAATTTTAAACAACCGAAAATGAAGCTACAAGTTGTGTTCAACTTCAAACGAGTCTGGAATGAAGCTACAAGTTGTTTCCAACTTCAATCCAGCCAATAATGAACAACAAGTTGTTTCCGGGCTCAAACGAGTCAAGAATGAAACTACAAATTGTTTTCAACTTCAAACGAGTCTAGAATGAAGCTACAAGTTGTTTCCAACTTCAATCTAGCCAATAATGAAGCAACAAGTTGTTTACAGGCTCAAACGAGTCAAGAATGAAACTAAAGTTGATTCTAATTTTAAACAACCGAAAATGAAGCTACAAGTTGTTTTCAACTTCAAACGAGTCTGGAATGAAGCTACAAGTTGTTTCCAACTTCAATCCAGCCAATAATGAAGCAACAAGTTGTTTCCAGGCTCAACGAGTCAAGAATGAAACTACAAGTTGATTCTAATTTTAAACAACCGAAAATGAAGCTACAAATTGTTTTCAACTTCAAACGAGTCTAGAATGAAGCTACAAGTTGTTTCCAACTTCAATCTAGCCAATAATGAAGCAACAAGTTGTTTACAGGCTCAAACGAGTCAAGAATGAAACTACAAGTTGATTCTAATTTTAAACAACCGAAAATGAAGCTACAAGTTGTTTTCAACTTCAAACGAGTCTGGAATGAAGCTACAAGTTGTTTCCAACTTCAATCCAGCCAATAATGAAACAACAAGTTGTTTCCGGGCTCAAACGAGTCAAGAATGAAACTACAAATTGTTTTCAACTTCAAACGAGTCTAGAATGAAGCTACAAGTTGTTTCCAACTTCAATCTAGCCAATAATGAAGCAACAAGTTGTTTACAGGCTCAAACGAGTCAAGAATGAAACTACAAGTTGATTCTAATTTAAACAACCGAAAATGAAGCTACAAGTTGTTTTCAACTTCAAACGAGTCTGGAATGAAGCTACAAGTTGTTTCCAACTTCAATCCAGCCAATAATGAAGCAACAAGTTGTTTCCGGGCTCAAACGAGTCAAGAATGAAACTACAAGTTGATTCTAATTTTAAACAACCGAAAATGAAGCTACAAATTGTTTTCAACTTCAAACGAGTCTAGAATGAAGCTACAAGTTGTTTCCAACTTCAATCTAGCCAATAATGAAGCAACAAGTTGTTTACAGGCTCAAACGAGTCAAGAATGAAACTACAAGTTGATTCTAATTTTAAACAACTGAAAATGAAGCTACAAGTTGTTTTCAACTTCAAACGAGTCTGGAATGAAGCTACATGTTGTTTCCAACTTCAATCCAGCCAATAATGAAGCAACAAGTTGTTTCCGGGCTCAAACGAGTCAAGAATGAAACTACAAGTTGATTCTAATTTTAAACAACCGAAAATGAAGCTACAAATTGTTTTCACTTCAAACGAGTCTAGAATGAAGCTACAAGTTGTTTCCAACTTCAATCTAGCCAATAATGAAGCAACAAGTTGTTTACAGGCTCAAACGAGTCAAGAATGAAACTACAAGTTGATTCTAATTTTAAACAACCGAAAATGAAGCTACAAGTTGTTTCAACTTCAAACGAGTCTGGAATGAAGCTACAAGTTGTTTCCAACTTCAATCCAGCCAATAATGAAACAACAAGTTGTTTCCGGGCTCAAACGAGTCAAGAATGAAACTACAAATTGTTTTCAACTTCAAACGAGTCTAGAATGAAGCTACAAGTTGTTTCCAACTTCAATCTAGCCAATAATGAAGCAACAAGTTGTTTACAGGCTCAAACGAGTCAAGAATGAAACTACAAGTTGATTCTAATTTTAAACAACCGAAAATGAAGCTACAAGTTGTTTTCAACTTCAAACGAGTCTGGAATGAAGCTACAAGTTGTTTCCAACTTCAATCCAGCCAATAATGAAGCAACAAGTTGTTTCCGGGCTCAAACGAGTCAAGAATGAAACTACAAGTTGATTCTAATTTTAAACAACCGAAAATGAAGCTACAAATTGTTTTCAACTTCAAACGAGTCTAGAATGAAGCTACAAGTTGTTTCCAACTTCAATCTAGCCAATAATGAAGCAACAAGTTGTTTACAGGCTCAAACGAGTCAAGAATGAAACTACAAGTTGATTCTAATTTTAAACAACCGAAAATGAAGCTACAAGTTGTGTTCAACTTCAAACGAGTCTGGAATGAAGCTACAAGTTGTTTCCAACTTCAATCCAGCCAATAATGAAACAACAAGTTGTTTCCGGGCTCAAACGAGTCAAGAATGAAACTACAAATTGTTTTCAACTTCAAACGAGTCTAGAATGAAGCTACAAGTTGTTTCCAACTTCGATCTAGCCAATAATGAAGCAACAAGTTGTTTACAGGCTCAAACGAGTCAAGAATGAAACTAAAGTTGATTCTAATTTTAAACAACCGAAAATGAAGCTACAAGTTGTTTTCAACTTCAAACGAGTCTGGAATGAAGCTACAAGTTGTTTCCAACTTCAATCCAGCCAATAATGAAGCAACAAGTTGTTTCCGGGCTCAAACGAGTCAAGAATGAAACTACAAGTTGATTCTAATTTTAAACAACCGAAAATGAAGCTACAAATTGTTTTCAACTTCAAACGAGTCTAGAATGAAGCTACAAGTTGTTTCCAACTTCAATCTAGCCAATAATGAAGCAACAAGTTGTTTACAGGCTCAAACGAGTCAAGAATGAAACTACAAGTTGATTCTAATTTTAAACAACTGAAAATGAAGCTACAAGTTGTTTTCAACTTCAAACGAGTCTGGAATGAAGCTACATGTTGTTTCCAACTTCAATCCAGCCAATAATGAAGCAACAAGTTGTTTCCGGGCTCAAACGAGTCAAGAATGAAACTACAAGTTGATTCTAATTTTAAACAACCGAAAATGAAGCTACAAATTGTTTTCAACTTCAAACGAGTCTAGAATGAAGCTACAAGTTGTTTCCAACTTCAATCTAGCCAATAATGAAGCAACAAGTTGTTTACAGGCTCAAACGAGTCAAGAATGAAACTACAAGTTGATTCTAATTTTAAACAACCGAAAATGAAGCTACAAGTTGTGTTCAACTTCAAACGAGTCTGGAATGAAGCTACAAGTTGTTTCCAACTTCAATCCAGCCAATAATGAAACAACAAGTTGTTTCCGGGCTCAAACGAGTCAAGAATGAAACTACAAATTGTTTTCAACTTCAAACGAGTCTAGAATGAAGCTACAAGTTGTTTCCAACTTCAATCTAGCCAATAATGAAGCAACAAGTTGTTTACAGGCTCAAACGAGTCAAGAATGAAACTACAAGTTGATTCTAATTTTAAACAACCGAAAATGAAGCTACAAGTTGTTTTCAACTTCAAACGAGTCTGGAATGAAGCTACAAGTTGTTTCCAACTTCAATCCAGCCAATAATGAAGCAACAAGTTGTTTCCGGGCTCAAACGAGTCAAGAATGAAACTACAAGTTGATTCTAATTTTAAACAACCGAAAATGAAGCTACAAATTGTTTTCAACTTCAAACGAGTCTAGAATGAAGCTACAAGTTGTTTCCAACTTCAATCTAGCCAATAATGAAGCAACAAGTTGTTTACAGGCTCAAACGAGTCAAGAATGAAACTACAAGTTGATTCTAATTTTAAACAACCGAAAATGAAGCTACAAGTTGTTTTCAACTTCAAACGAGTCTGGAATGAAGCTACAAGTTGTTTCCAACTTCAATCCAGCCAATAATGAAGCAACAAGTTGTTTCCGGGCTCAAACGAGTCAAGAATGAAACTACAAGTTGATTCTAATTTTAAACAACCGAAAATGAAGCTACAAATTGTTTTCAACTTCAAACGAGTCTAGAATGAAGCTACAAGTTGTTTCCAACTTCAATCTAGCCAATAATGAAGCAACAAGTTGTTTACAGGCTCAAACGAGTCAAGAATGAAACTACAAGTTGATTCTAATTTTAAACAACTGAAAATGAAGCTACAAGTTGTTTTCAACTTCAAACGAGTCTGGAATGAAGCTACAGTTGTTTCCAACTTCAATCAGCCAATAATGAAGCAACAAGTTGTTTCCGGGCTCAAACGAGTCAAGAATGAAACTACAAGTTGATTCTAATTTTAAACAACCGAAAATGAAGCTACAAATTGTTTTCAACTTCAAACGAGTCTAGAATGAAGCTACAAGTTGTTTCCAACTTCAATCTAGCCAATAATGAAGCAACAAGTTGTTTACAGGCTCAAACGAGTCAAGAATGAAACTACAAGTTGATTCTAATTTTAAACAACCGAAAATGAAGCTACAAGTTGTGTTCAACTTCAAACGAGTCTGGAATGAAGCTACAAGTTGTTTCCAACTTCAATCCAGCCAATAATGAAACAACAAGTTGTTTCCGGGCTCAAACGAGTCAAGAATGAAACTACAAATTGTTTTCAACTTCAAACGAGTCTAGAATGAAGCTACAAGTTGTTTCCAACTTCGATCTAGCCAATAATGAAGCAACAAGTTGTTTACAGGCTCAAACGAGTCAAGAATGAAACTACAAGTTGATTCTAATTTTAAACAACCGAAAATGAAGCTACAAGTTGTTTTCAACTTCAAACGAGTCTGGAATGAAGCTACAAGTTGTTTCCAACTTCAATCCAGCCAATAATGAAGCAACAAGTTGTTTCCGGGCTCAAACGAGTCAAGAATGAAACTACAAGTTGATTCTAATTTTAAACAACCGAAAATGAAGCTACAAATTGTTTTCAACTTCAAACGAGTCTAGAATGAAGCTACAAGTTGTTTCCAACTTCAATCTAGCCAATAATGAAGCAACAAGTTGTTTACAGGCTCAAACGAGTCAAGAATGAAACTACAAGTTGATTCTAATTTTAAACAACCGAAAATGAAGCTACAAGTTGTTTTCAACTTCAAACGAGTCTGGAATGAAGCTACAAGTTGTTTCCAACTTCAATCCAGCCAATAATGAAGCAACAAGTTGTTTCGGGCTCAAACGAGTCAAGAATGAAACTACAAGTTGATTCTAATTTTAAACAACCGAAAATGAAGCTACAAATTGTTTTCAACTTCAAACGAGTCTAGAATGAAGCTACAAGTTGTTTCCAACTTCAATCTAGCCAATAATGAAGCAACAAGTTGTTTACAGGCTCAAACGAGTCAAGAATGAAACTACAAGTTGATTCTAATTTTAAACAACCGAAAATGAAGCTACAAGTTGTGTTCAACTTCAAACGAGTCTGGAATGAAGCTACAAGTTGTTTCCAACTTCAATCCAGCCAATAATGAAACAACAAGTTGTTTCCGGGCTCAAACGAGTCAAGAATGAAACTACAAATTGTTTTCAACTTCAAACGAGTCTAGAATGAAGCTACAAGTTGTTTCCAACTTCGATCTAGCCAATAATGAAGCAACAAGTTGTTTACAGGCTCAAACGAGTCAAGAATGAAACTACAAGTTGATTCTAATTTTAAACAACCGAAAATGAAGCTACAAGTTGTTTTCAACTTCAAACGAGTCTGGAATGAAGCTACAAGTTGTTTCCAACTTCAATCCAGCCAATAATGAAGCAACAAGTTGTTTCCGGGCTCAAACGAGTCAAGAATGAAACTACAAGTTGATTCTAATTTTAAACAACCGAAAATGAAGCTACAAATTGTTTTCAACTTCAAACGAGTCTAGAATGAAGCTACAAGTTGTATCCAACTTCAATCTAGCCAATAATGAAGCAACAAGTTGTTTACAGGCTCAAACGAGTCAAGAATGAAACTACAAGTTGATTCTAATTTTAAACAACTGAAAATGAAGCTACAAGTTGTTTTCAACTTCAAACGAGTCTGGAATGAAGCTACATGTTGTTTCCAACTTCAATCCAGCCAATAATGAAGCAACAAGTTGTTTCCGGGCTCAAACGAGTCAAGAATGAAACTACAAGTTGATTCTAATTTTAAACAACCGAAAATGAAGCTACAAATTGTTTTCCACTTCAAACGAGTCTAGAATGAAGCTACAAGTTGTTTCCAACTTCAATCTAGCCAATAATGAAGCAACAAGTTGTTTACAGGCTCAAACGAGTCAAGAATGAAACTACAAGTTGATTCTAATTTTAAACAACCGAAAATGAAGCTACAAGTTGTTTCAACTTCAAACGAGTCTGGAATGAAGCTACAAGTTGTTTCCAACTTCAATCCAGCCAATAATGAAACAACAAGTTGTTTCCGGGCTCAAACGAGTCAAGAATGAAACTACAAATTGTTTTCAACTTCAAACGAGTCTAGAATGAAGCTACAAGTTGTTTCCAACTTCAATCTAGCCAATAATGAAGCAACAAGTTGTTTACAGGCTCAAACGAGTCAAGAATGAAACTAAAAGTTGATTCTAATTTTAAACAACTGAAAATGAAGCTACAAGTTGTTTTCAACTTCAAACGAGTCTGGAATGAAGCTACAAGTTGTTTCCAACTTCAATCCAGCCAATAATGAAACAACAAGTTGTTTCCGGGCTCAAACGAGTCAAGAATGAAACTACAAATTGTTTTCAACTTCAAACGAGTCTAGAATGAAGCTACAAGTTGTTTCCAACTTCAATCTAGCCAATAATGAAGCAACAAGTTGTTTACAGGCTCAAACGAGTCAAGAATGAAACTACAAATTGTTTTCAACTTCAAACGAGTCTAGAATGAAGCTACAAGTTGTTTCCAACTTCAATCTAGCCAATAATGAAGCAACAAGTTGTTTACAGGCTCAAACGAGTCAAGAATGAAACTACAAGTTGATTCTAATTTTAAACAACCGAAAATGAAGCTACAAGTTGTTTTCAACTTCAAACGAGTCTGGAATGAAGCTACAAGTTGTTTCCAACTTCAATCCAGCCAATAATGAAGCAACAAGTTGTTTCCGGGCTCAAACGAGTCAAGAATGAAACTACAAGTTGATTCTAATTTTAAACAACCGAAAATGAAGCTACAAATTGTTTTCAACTTCAAACGAGTCTAGAATGAAGCTACAAGTTGTTTCCAACTTCAATCTAGCCAATAATGAAGCAACAAGTTGTTTACAGGCTCAAACGAGTCAAGAATGAAACTACAAGTTGATTCTAATTTTAAACAACTGAAAATGAAGCTACAAGTTGTTTTCAACTTCAAACGAGTCTGGAATGAAGCTACATGTTGTTTCCAACTTCAATCCAGCCAATAATGAAGCAACAAGTTGTTTCCGGGCTCAAACGAGTCAAGAATGAAACTACAAGTTGATTCTAATTTTAAACAACCGAAAATGAAGCTACAAATTGTTTTCCACTTCAAACGAGTCTAGAATGAAGCTACAAGTTGTTTCCAACTTCAATCTAGCCAATAATGAAGCAACAAGTTGTTTACAGGCTCAAACGAGTCAAGAATGAAACTACAAGTTGATTCTAATTTTAAACAACCGAAAATGAAGCTACAAGTTGTGTTCAACTTCAAACGAGTCTGGAATGAAGCTACAAGTTGTTTCCAACTTCAATCCAGCCAATAATGAAACAACAAGTTGTTTCCGGGCTCAAACGAGTCAAGAATGAAACTACAAATTGTTTTCAACTTCAAACGAGTCTAGAATGAAGCTACAAGTTGTTTCCAACTTCGATCTAGCCAATAATGAAGCAACAAGTTGTTTACAGGCTCAAACGAGTCAAGAATGAAACTACAAGTTGATTCTAATTTTAAACAACCGAAAATGAAGCTACAAGTTGTGTTCAACTTCAAACGAGTCTGGAATGAAGCTACAAGTTGTTTCCAACTTCAATCCAGCCAATAATGAAACAACAAGTTGTTTCCGGGCTCAAACGAGTCAAGAATGAAACTACAAATTGTTTTCAACTTCAAACGAGTCTAGAATGAAGCTACAAGTTGTTTCCAACTTCAATCTAGCCAATAATGAAGCAACAAGTTGTTTACAGGCTCAAACGAGTCAAGAATGAAACTACAAGTTGATTCTAATTTTAAACAACCGAAAATGAAGCTACAAGTTGTTTTCAACTTCAAACGAGTCTGGAATGAAGCTACATGTTGTTTCCAACTTCAATCCAGCCAATAATGAAGCAACAAGTTGTTTCCGGGCTCAAACGAGTCAAGAATGAAACTACAAGTTGATTCTAATTTTAAACAACCGAAAATGAAGCTACAAATTGTTTTCAACTTCAAACGAGTCTAGAATGAAGCTACAAGTTGTTTCCAACTTCAATCTAGCCAATAATGAAGCAACAAGTTGTTTACAGGCTCAAACGAGTCAAGAATGAAACTACAAGTTGATTCTAATTTTAAACAACTGAAAATGAAGCTACAAGTTGTTTTCAACTTCAAACGAGTCTGGAATGAAGCTACAAGTTGTTTCCAACTTCAATCCAGCCAATAATGAAGCAACAAGTTGTTTCCGGGCTCAAACGAGTCAAGAATGAAACTACAAGTTGATTCTAATTTTAAACAACCGAAAATGAAGCTACAAATTGTTTTCAACTTCAAACGAGTCTAGAATGAAGCTACAAGTTGTTTCCAACTTCAATCTAGCCAATAATGAAGCAACAAGTTGTTTACAGGCTCAAACGAGTCAAGAATGAAACTACAAGTTGATTCTAATTTTAAACAACCGAAAATGAAGCTACAAGTTGTGTTCAACTTCAAACGAGTCTGGAATGAAGCTACAAGTCGTTTCCAACTTCAATCCAGCCAATAATGAAACAACAAGTTGTTTCCGGGCTCAAACGAGTCAAGAATGAAACTACAAATTGTTTTCAACTTCAAACGAGTCTAGAATGAAGCTACAAGTTGTTTCCAACTTCGATCTAGCCAATAATGAAGCAACAAGTTGTTTACAGGCTCAAACGAGTCAAGAATGAAACTAAAGTTGATTCTAATTTTAAACAACCGAAAATGAAGCTACAAGTTGTTTTCAACTTCAAACGAGTCTGGAATGAAGCTACAGTTGTTTCCAACTTCAATCCAGCCAATAATGAAGCAACAAGTTGTTTCCGGGCTCAAACGAGTCAAGAATGAAACTACAAGTTGATTCTAATTTTAAACAACCGAAAATGAAGCTACAAATTGTTTTCAACTTCAAACGAGTCTAGAATGAAGCTACAAGTTGTTTCCAACTTCAATCTAGCCAATAATGAAGCAACAAGTTGTTTACAGGCTCAAACGAGTCAAGAATGAAACTACAAGTTGATTCTAATTTTAAACAACTGAAAATGAAGCTACAAGTTGTTTTCAACTTCAAACGAGTCTGGAATGAAGCTACAAGTTGTTTCCAACTTCAATCCAGCCAATAATGAAGCAACAAGTTGTTTCCGGGCTCAAACGAGTCAAGAATGAAACTACAAGTTGATTCTAATTTTAAACAACCGAAAATGAAGCTACAAATTGTTTTCAACTTCAAACGAGTCTAGAATGAAGCTACAAGTTGTTTCCAACTTCAATCTAGCCAATAATGAAGCAACAAGTTGTTTACAGGCTCAAACGAGTCAAGAATGAAACTACAAGTTGATTCTAATTTTAAACAACCGAAAATGAAGCTACAAATTGTTTTCAACTTCAAACGAGTCTAGAATGAAGCTACAAGTTGTTTCCAACTTCAATCTAGCCAATAATGAAGCAACAAGTTGTTTACAGGCTCAAACGAGTCAAGAATGAAACTACAAGTTGATTCTAATTTTAAACAACCGAAAATGAAGCTACAAGTTGTTTCAACTTCAAACGAGTCTGGAATGAAGCTACAAGTTGTTTCCAACTTCAATCCAGCCAATAATGAAACAACAAGTTGTTTCCGGGCTCAAACGAGTCAAGAATGAAACTACAAATTGTTTTCAACTTCAAACGAGTCTAGAATGAAGCTACAAGTTGTTTCCAACTTCAATCTAGCCAATAATGAAGCAACAAGTTGTTTACAGGCTCAAACGAGTCAAGAATGAAACTACAAGTTGATTCTAATTTTAAACAACCGAAAATGAAGCTACAAGTTGTTTCAACTTCAAACGAGTCTGGAATGAAGCTACAAGTTGTTTCCAACTTCAATCCAGCCAATAATGAAACAACAAGTTGTTTCCGGGCTCAAACGAGTCAAGAATGAAACTACAAACTTCAAACGAGTCTAGAATGAAGCTACAAGTTGTTTCCAACTTCAATCTAGCCAATAATGAAGCAACAAGTTGTTTACAGGCTCAAACGAGTCAAGAATGAAACTACAAGTTGATTCTAATTTTAAACAACCGAAAATGAAGCTACAAGTTGTTTTCAACTTCAAACGAGTCTGGAATGAAGCTACAAGTTGTTTCCAACTTCAATCCAGCCAATAATGAAGCAACAAGTTGTTTCCGGGCTCAAACGAGTCAAGAATGAAACTACAAGTTGATTCTAATTTTAAACAACCGAAAATGAAGCTACAAATTGTTTTCAACTTCAAACGAGTCTAGAATGAAGCTACAAGTTGTTTCCAACTTCAATCTAGCCAATAATGAAGCAACAAGTTGTTTACAGGCTCAAACGAGTCAAGAATGAAACTACAAGTTGATTCTAATTTTAAACAACCGAAAATGAAGCTACAAGTTGTGTTCAACTTCAAACGAGTCTGGAATGAAGCTACAAGTTGTTTCCAACTTCAATCCAGCCAATAATGAAACAACAAGTTGTTTCCGGGCTCAAACGAGTCAAGAATGAAACTACAAATTGTTTTCAACTTCAAACGAGTCTAGAATGAAGCTACAAGTTGTTTCCAACTTCAATCTAGCCAATAATGAAGCAACAAGTTGTTTACAGGCTCAAACGAGTCAAGAATGAAACTACAAGTTGATTCTAATTTTAAACAACCGAAAATGAAGCTACAAGTTGTGTTCAACTTCAAACGAGTCTGGAATGAAGCTACAAGTTGTTTCCAACTTCAATCCAGCCAATAATGAAACAACAAGTTGTTTCCGGGCTCAAACGAGTCAAGAATGAAACTACAAATTGTTTTCAACTTCAAACGAGTCTAGAATGAAGCTACAAGTTGTTTCCAACTTCAATCTAGCCAATAATGAAGCAACAAGTTGTTTACAGGCTCAAACGAGTCAAGAATGAAACTACAAGTTGATTCTAATTTTAAACAACCGAAAATGAAGCTACAAGTTGTTTTCAACTTCAAACGAGTCTGGAATGAAGCTACATGTTGTTTCCAACTTCAATCCAGCCAATAATGAAGCAACAAGTTGTTTCCGGGCTCAAACGAGTCAAGAATGAAACTACAAGTTGATTCTAATTTTAAACAACCGAAAATGAAGCTACAAATTGTTTTCAACTTCAAACGAGTCTAGAATGAAGCTACAAGTTGTTTCCAACTTCAATCTAGCCAATAATGAAGCAACAAGTTGTTTACAGGCTCAAACGAGTCAAGAATGAAACTACAAGTTGATTCTAATTTTAAACAACTGAAAATGAAGCTACAAGTTGTTTTCAACTTCAAACGAGTCTGGAATGAAGCTACAAGTTGTTTCCAACTTCAATCCAGCCAATAATGAAGCAACAAGTTGTTTCCGGGCTCAAACGAGTCAAGAATGAAACTACAAGTTGATTCTAATTTTAAACAACCGAAAATGAAGCTACAAATTGTTTTCACTTCAAACGAGTCTAGAATGAAGCTACAAGTTGTTTCCAACTTCAATCTAGCCAATAATGAAGCAACAAGTTGTTTACAGGCTCAAACGAGTCAAGAATGAAACTACAAGTTGATTCTAATTTTAAACAACCGAAAATGAAGCTACAAGTTGTTTTCAACTTCAAACGAGTCTGGAATGAAGCTACAAGTTGTTTCCAACTTCAATCCAGCCAATAATGAAACAACAAGTTGTTTCCGGGCTCAAACGAGTCAAGAATGAAACTACAAATTGTTTTCAACTTCAAACGAGTCTAGAATGAAGCTACAAGTTGTTTCCAACTTCAATCTAGCCAATAATGAAGCAACAAGTTGTTTACAGGCTCAAACGAGTCAAGAATGAAACTACAAGTTGATTCTAATTTTAAACAACCGAAAATGAAGCTACAAGTTGTTTTCAACTTCAAACGAGTCTGGAATGAAGCTACAAGTTGTTTCCAACTTCAATCCAGCCAATAATGAAACAACAAGTTGTTTCCGGGCTCAAACGAGTCAAGAATGAAACTACAAATTGTTTTCAACTTCAAACGAGTCTAGAATGAAGCTACAAGTTGTTTCCAACTTCAATCTAGCCAATAATGAAGCAACAAGTTGTTTACAGGCTCAAACGAGTCAAGAATGAAACTACAAGTTGATTCTAATTTTAAACAACTGAAAATGAAGCTACAAGTTGTTTTCAACTTCAAACGAGTCTGGAATGAAGCTACAAGTTGTTTCCAACTTCAATCCAGCCAATAATGAAGCAACAAGTTGTTTCCGGGCTCAAACGAGTCAAGAATGAAACTACAAGTTGATTCTAATTTTAAACAACCGAAAATGAAGCTACAAATTGTTTTCAACTTCAAACGAGTCTAGAATGAAGCTACAAGTTGTTTCCAACTTCAATCTAGCCAATAATGAAGCAACAAGTTGTTTACAGGCTCAAACGAGTCAAGAATGAAACTACAAGTTGATTCTAATTTTAAACAACCGAAAATGAAGCTACAATTGTTTTCAACTTCAAACGAGTCTAGAATGAAGCTACAAGTTGTTTCCAACTTCAATCTAGCCAATAATGAAGCAACAAGTTGTTTACAGGCTCAAACGAGTCAAGAATGAAACTACAAGTTGATTCTAATTTTAAACAACCGAAAATGAAGCTACAAGTTGTTTTCAACTTCAAACGAGTCTGGAATGAAGCTACAAGTTGTTTCCAACTTCAATCCAGCCAATAATGAAGCAACAAGTTGTTTCCGGGCTCAAACGAGTCAAGAATGAAACTACAAGTTGATTCTAATTTTAAACAACCGAAAATGAAGCTACAAGTTGTTTTCAACTTCAAACGAGTCTGGAATGAAGCTACAAGTTGTTTCCAACTTCAATCTAGCCAATAATGAAGCAACAAGTTGTTTACAGGCTCAAACGAGTCAAGAATGAAACTACAAGTTGATTCTAATTTTAAACAACCGAAAATGAAGCTACAAATTGTTTTCAACTTCAAACGAGTCTGGAATGAAGCTACAAGTTGTTTCCAACTTCAATCTAGCCAATAATGAAGCAACAAGTTGTTTCCGGGCTCAAACGAGTCAAGAATGAAACTACAAGTTGATTCTAATTTTAAACAACTGAAAATGAAGCTACAAGTTGTTTTCAACTTCAAACGAGTCTGGAATGAAGCTACATGTTGTTTCCAACTTCAATCCAGCCAATAATGAAGCAACAAGTTGTTTCCGGGCTCAAACGAGTCAAGAATGAAACTACAAGTTGATTCTAATTTTAAACAACCGAAAATGAAGCTACAAATTGTTTTCCACTTCAAACGAGTCTAGAATGAAGCTACAAGTTGTTTCCAACTTCAATCTAGCCAATAATGAAGCAACAAGTTGTTTACAGGCTCAAACGAGTCAAGAATGAAACTACAAGTTGATTCTAATTTTAAACAACCGAAAATGAAGCTACAAGTTGTGTTCAACTTCAAACGAGTCTGGAATGAAGCTACAAGTCGTTTCCAACTTCAATCCAGCCAATAATGAAACAACAAGTTGTTTCCGGGCTCAAACGAGTCAAGAATGAAACTACAAATTGTTTTCAACTTCAAACGAGTCTAGAATGAAGCTACAAGTTGTTTCCAACTTCGATCTAGCCAATAATGAAGCAACAAGTTGTTTACAGGCTCAAACGAGTCAAGAATGAAACTACAAGTTGATTCTAATTTTAAACAACCGAAAATGAAGCTACAAGTTGTTTTCAACTTCAAACGAGTCTGGAATGAAGCTACAAGTTGTTTCCAACTTCAATCCAGCCAATAATGAAGCAACAAGTTGTTTCCGGGCTCAAACGAGTCAAGAATGAAACTACAAATTGTTTTCAACTTCAAACGAGTCTAGAATGAAGCTACAAGTTGTTTCCAACTTCAATCTAGCCAATAATGAAGCAACAAGTTGTTTACAGGCTCAAACGAGTCAAGAATGAAACTACAAGTTGATTCTAATTTTAAACAACTGAAAATGAAGCTACAAGTTGTTTTCAACTTCAAACGAGTCTGGAATGAAGCTACAAGTTGTTTCCAACTTCAATCCAGCCAATAATGAAGCAACAAGTTGTTTCCGGGCTCAAACGAGTCAAGAATGAAACTACAAGTTGATTCTAATTTTAAACAACCGAAAATGAAGCTACAAATTGTTTTCCACTTCAAACGAGTCTAGAATGAAGCTACAAGTTGTTTCCAACTTCAATCTAGCCAATAATGAAGCAACAAGTTGTTTACAGGCTCAAACGAGTCAAGAATGAAACTACAAGTTGATTCTAATTTTAAACAACCGAAAATGAAGCTACAAGTTGTGTTCAACTTCAAACGAGTCTGGAATGAAGCTACAAGTTGTTTCCAACTTCAATCCAGCCAATAATGAAACAACAAGTTGTTTCCGGGCTCAAACGAGTCAAGAATGAAACTACAAATTGTTTTCAACTTCAAACGAGTCTAGAATGAAGCTACAAGTTGTTTCCAACTTCAATCTAGCCAATAATGAAGCAACAAGTTGTTTACAGGCTCAAACGAGTCAAGAATGAAACTACAAGTTGATTCTAATTTTAAACAACCGAAAATGAAGCTACAAGTTGTTTTCAACTTCAAACGAGTCTGGAATGAAGCTACAAGTTGTTTCCAACTTCAATCCAGCCAATAATGAAGCAACAAGTTGTTTCCGGGCTCAAACGAGTCAAGAATGAAACTACAAGTTGATTCTAATTTTAAACAACCGAAAATGAAGCTACAAATTGTTTTCAACTTCAAACGAGTCTAGAATGAAGCTACAAGTTGTTTCCAACTTCAATCTAGCCAATAATGAAGCAACAAGTTGTTTACAGGCTCAAACGAGTCAAGAATGAAACTACAAGTTGATTCTAATTTTAAACAACCGAAAATGAAGCTACAAATTGTTTTCAACTTCAAACGAGTCTAGAATGAAGCTACAAGTTGTTTCCAACTTCAATCTAGCCAATAATGAAGCAACAAGTTGTTTACAGGCTCAAACGAGTCAAGAATGAAACTACAAGTTGATTCTAATTTTAAACAACCGAAAATGAAGCTACAAGTTGTTTTCAACTTCAAACGAGTCTGGAATGAAGCTACAAGTTGTTTCCAACTTCAATCCAGCCAATAATGAAGCAACAAGTTGTTTCCGGGCTCAAACGAGTCAAGAATGAAACTACAAGTTGATTCTAATTTTAAACAACCGAAAATGAAGCTACAAGTTGTTTTCAACTTCAAACGAGTCTGGAATGAAGCTACAAGTTGTTTCCAACTTCAATCCAGCCAATAATGAAGCAACAAGTTGTTTCCGGGCTCAAACGAGTCAAGAATGAAACTACAAGTTGATTCTAATTTTAAACAACCGAAAATGAAGCTACAAATTGTTTTCAACTTCAAACGAGTCTAGAATGAAGCTACAAGTTGTTTCCAACTTCAATCTAGCCAATAATGAAGCAACAAGTTGTTTACAGGCTCAAACGAGTCAAGAATGAAACTACAAGTTGATTCTAATTTTAAACAACCGAAAATGAAGCTACAAATTGTTTTCAACTTCAAACGAGTCTGGAATGAAGCTACAAGTTGTTTCCAACTTCAATCTAGCCAATAATGAAGCAACAAGTTGTTTCCGGGCTCAAACGAGTCAAGAATGAAACTACAAGTTGATTCTAATTTTAAACAACTGAAAATGAAGCTACAAGTTGTTTTCAACTTCAAACGAGTCTGGAATGAAGCTACAAGTTGTTTCCAACTTCAATCCAGCCAATAATGAAGCAACAAGTTGTTTCCGGGCTCAAACGAGTCAAGAATGAAACTACAAGTTGATTCTAATTTTAAACAACCGAAAATGAAGCTACAAATTGTTTTCAACTTCAAACGAGTCTAGAATGAAGCTACAAGTTGTTTCCAACTTCAATCTAGCCAATAATGAAGCAACAAGTTGTTTACAGGCTCAAACGAGTCAAGAATGAAACTACAAGTTGATTCTAATTTTAAACAACCGAAAATGAAGCTACAAGTTGTGTTCAACTTCAAACGAGTCTGGAATGAAGCTACAAGTTGTTTCCAACTTCAATCCAGCCAATAATGAAACAACAAGTTGTTTCGGGCTCAAACGAGTCAAGAATGAAACTACAAATTGTTTTCAACTTCAAACGAGTCTAGAATGAAGCTACAAGTTGTTTCCAACTTCGATCTAGCCAATAATGAAGCAACAAGTTGTTTACAGGCTCAAACGAGTCAAGAATGAAACTAAGTTGATTCTAATTTTAAACAACCGAAAATGAAGCTACAAGTTGTTTTCAACTTCAAACGAGTCTGGAATGAAGCTACAAGTTGTTTCCAACTTCAATCTAGCCAATAATGAAGCAACAAGTTGTTTCCAGGCTCAAACGAGTCAAGAATGAAACTACAAGTTGATTCTAATTTTAAACAACCGAAAATGAAGCTACAAGTTGTTTTCAACTTCAAACGAGTCTGGAATGAAGCTACAAGTTGTTTCCAACTTCAATCCAGCCAATAATGAAGCAACAAGTTGTTTCCGGGCTCAAACGAGTCAAGAATGAAACTACAAGTTGATTCTAATTTTAAACAACCGAAAATGAAGCTACAAATTGTTTTCAACTTCAAACGAGTCTAGAATGAAGCTACATGTTGTTTCCAACTTCAATCCAGCCAATAATGAAGCAACAAGTTGTTTACAGGCTCAAACGAGTCAAGAATGAAACTACAAGTTGATTCTAATTTTAAACAACCGAAAATGAAGCTACAAATTGTTTTCAACTTCAAACGAGTCTAGAATGAAGCTACAAGTTGTTTCCAACTTCAATCTAGCCAATAATGAAGCAACAAGTTGTTTCCGGGCTCAAACGAGTCAAGAATGAAACTACAAGTTGATTCTAATTTTAAACAACCGAAAATGAAGCTACAAATTGTTTTCAACTTCAAACGAGTCTGGAATGAAGCTACAAGTTGTTTCCAACTTCAATCCAGCCAATAATGAAGCAACAAGTTGTTTCCGGGCTCAAACGAGTCAAGAATGAAACTACAAGTTGATTCTAATTTTAAACAACCGAAAATGAAGCTACAAATTGTTTTCAACTTCAAACGAGTCTAGAATGAAGCTACAAGTTGTTTCCAACTTCAATCTAGCCAATAATGAAGCAACAAGTTGTTTACAGGCTCAAACGAGTCAAGAATGAAACTACAAGTTGATTCTAATTTTAAACAACCGAAAATGAAGCTACAAATTGTTTTCAACTTCAAACGAGTCTAGAATGAAGCTACAAGTTGTTTCCAACTTCAATCTAGCCAATAATGAAGCAACAAGTTGTTTACAGGCTCAAACGAGTCAAGAATGAAACTACAAGTTGATTCTAATTTTAAACAACCGAAAATGAAGCTACAAGTTGTTTTCAACTTCAAACGAGTCTGGAATGAAGCTACAAGTTGTTTCCAACTTCAATCCAGCCAATAATGAAGCAACAAGTTGTTTCCGGGCTCAAACGAGTCAAGAATGAAACTACAAGTTGATTCTAATTTTAAACAACCGAAAATGAAGCTACAAGTTGTTTTCAACTTCAAACGAGTCTGGAATGAAGCTACAAGTTGTTTCCAACTTCAATCCAGCCAATAATGAAGCAACAAGTTGTTTCCGGGCTCAAACGAGTCAAGAATGAAACTACAAGTTGATTCTAATTTTAAACAACCGAAAATGAAGCTACAAATTGTTTTCAACTTCAAACGAGTCTAGAATGAAGCTACAAGTTGTTTCCAACTTCAATCTAGCCAATAATGAAGCAACAAGTTGTTTACAGGCTCAAACGAGTCAAGAATGAAACTACAAGTTGATTCTAATTTTAAACAACCGAAAATGAAGCTACAATTGTTTTCAACTTCAAACGAGTCTGGAATGAAGCTACAAGTTGTTTCCAACTTCAATCTAGCCAATAATGAAGCAACAAGTTGTTTCCGGGCTCAAACGAGTCAAGAATGAAACTACAAGTTGATTCTAATTTTAAACAACCGAAAATGAAGCTACAAGTTGTTTTCAACTTCAAACGAGTCTGGAATGAAGCTACAAGTTGTTTCCAACTTCAATCCAGCCAATAATGAAGCAACAAGTTGTTTCCGGGCTCAAACGAGTCAAGAATGAAACTACAAGTTGATTCTAATTTTAAACAACCGAAAATGAAGCTACAAGTTGTTTTCAACTTCAAACGAGTCTGGAATGAAGCTACAAGTTGTTTCCAACTTCAATCCAGCCAATAATGAAGCAACAAGTTGTTTCCGGGCTCAAACGAGTCAAGAATGAAACTACAAGTTGATTCTAATTTTAAACAACCGAAAATGAAGCTACAAATTGTTTTCAACTTCAAACGAGTCTAGAATGAAGCTACAAGTTGTTTCCAACTTCAATCTAGCCAATAATGAAGCAACAAGTTGTTTACAGGCTCAAACGAGTCAAGAATGAAACTACAAGTTGATTCTAATTTTAAACAACCGAAAATGAAGCTACAAATTGTTTTCAACTTCAAACGAGTCTGGAATGAAGCTACAAGTTGTTTCCAACTTCAATCTAGCCAATAATGAAGCAACAAGTTGTTTCCGGGCTCAAACGAGTCAAGAATGAAACTACAAGTTGATTCTAATTTTAAACAACCGAAAATGAAGCTACAAGTTGTTTTCAACTTCAAACGAGTCTGGAATGAAGCTACAAGTTGTTTCCAACTTCAATCCAGCCAATAATGAAGCAACAAGTTGTTTCCGGGCTCAAACGAGTCAAGAATGAAACTACAAGTTGATTCTAATTTTAAACAACTGAAAATGAAGCTACAAGTTGTTTTCAACTTCAAACGAGTCTGGAATGAAGCTACAAGTTGTTTCCAACTTCAATAGCCAATAATGAAGCAACAAGTTGTTTCCGGGCTCAAACGAGTCAAGAATGAAACTACAAGTTGATTCTAATTTTAAACAACTGAAAATGAAGCTACAAGTTGTTTTCAACTTCAAACGAGTCTGGAATGAAGCTACAAGTTGTTTCCAACTTCAATCCAGCCAATAATGAAGCAACAAGTTGTTTCCGGGCTCAAACGAGTCAAGAATGAAACTACAAGTTGATTCTAATTTTAAACAACCGAAAATGAAGCTACAAATTGTTTTCAACTTCAAACGAGTCTAGAATGAAGCTACAAGTTGTTTCCAACTTCAATCTAGCCAATAATGAAGCAACAAGTTGTTTACAGGCTCAAACGAGTCAAGAATGAAACTACAAGTTGATTCTAATTTTAAACAACCGAAAATGAAGCTACAAGTTGTGTTCAACTTCAAACGAGTCTGGAATGAAGCTACAAGTTGTTTCCAACTTCAATCCAGCCAATAATGAAACAACAAGTTGTTTCCGGGCTCAAACGAGTCAAGAATGAAACTACAAATTGTTTTCAACTTCAAACGAGTCTAGAATGAAGCTACAAGTTGTTTCCAACTTCAATCTAGCCAATAATGAAGCAACAAGTTGTTTACAGGCTCAAACGAGTCAAGAATGAAACTACAAGTTGATTCTAATTTTAAACAACCGAAAATGAAGCTACAAGTTGTTTTCAACTTCAAACGAGTCTGGAATGAAGCTACAAGTTGTTTCCAACTTCAATCCAGCCAATAATGAAGCAACAAGTTGTTTCCGGGCTCAAACGAGTCAAGAATGAAACTACAAGTTGATTCTAATTTTAAACAACTGAAAATGAAGCTACAAGTTGTTTTCAACTTCAAACGAGTCTAGAATGAAGCTACAAGTTGTTTCCAACTTCAATCTAGCCAATAATGAAGCAACAAGTTGTTTACAGGCTCAAACGAGTCAAGAATGAAACTACAAGTTGATTCTAATTTTAAACAACTGAAAATGAAGCTACAAGTTGTTTTCAACTTCAAACGAGTCTGGAATGAAGCTACAAGTTGTTTCCAACTTCAATCCAGCCAATAATGAAGCAACAAGTTGTTTCCGGGCTCAAACGAGTCAAGAATGAAACTACAAGTTGATTCTAATTTTAAACAACCGAAAATGAAGCTACAAGTTGTTTTCAACTTCAAACGAGTCTGGAATGAAGCTACAAGTTGTTTCCAACTTCAATCTAGCCAATAATGAAGCAACAAGTTGTTTCCGGGCTCAAACGAGTCAAGAATGAAACTACAAGTTGATTCTAATTTTAAACAACCGAAAATGAAGCTACAAATTGTTTTCAACTTCAAACGAGTCTAGAATGAAGCTACAAGTTGTTTCCAACTTCAATCTAGCCAATAATGAAGCAACAAGTTGTTTACAGGCTCAAACGAGTCAAGAATGAAACTACAAGTTGATTCTAATTTTAAACAACCGAAAATGAAGCTACAATTGTTTTCAACTTCAAACGAGTCTAGAATGAAGCTACAAGTTGTTTCCAACTTCAATCTAGCCAATAATGAAGCAACAAGTTGTTTACAGGCTCAAACGAGTCAAGAATGAAACTACAAGTTGATTCTAATTTTAAACAACGAAAATGAAGCTACAAGTTGTTTTCAACTTCAAACGAGTCTGGAATGAAGCTACAAGTTGTTTCCAACTTCAATCCAGCCAATAATGAAGCAACAAGTTGTTTCCGGGCTCAAACGAGTCAAGAATGAAACTACAAGTTGATTCTAATTTTAAACAACGAAAATGAAGCTACAAGTTGTTTTCAACTTCAAACGAGTCTGGAATGAAGCTACATGTTGTTTCCAACTTCAATGCAGCCAATAATGAAGCAACAAGTTGTTTCCGGGCTCAAACGAGTCAAGAATGAAACTACAAGTTGATTCTAATTTTAAACAACCGAAAATAAAGCTACAAATTGTTTTCAACTTCAAACGAGTCTAGAATGAAGCTACAAGTTGTTTCCAACTTCAATCTAGCCAATAATGAAGCAACAAGTTGTTTACAGGCTCAAACGAGTCAAGAATGAAACTACAAGTTGATTCTAATTTTAAACAACCGAAAATGAAGCTACAAATTGTTTTCAACTTCAAACGAGTCTAGAATGAAGCTACAAGTTGTTTCCAACTTCAATCTAGCCAATAATGAAGCAACAAGTTGTTTCCAGGCTCAAACGAGTCAAGAATGAAACTACAAGTTGATTCTAATTTTAAACAACTGAAAATGAAGCTACAAGTTGTTTTCAACTTCAAACGAGTCTGGAATGAAGCTACATGTTGTTTCCAACTTCAATCCAGCCAATAATGAAGCAACAAGTTGTTTCCGGGCTCAAACGAGTCAAGAATGAAACTACAAGTTGATTCTAATTTTAAACAACCGAAAATGAAGCTACAAATTGTTTTCCACTTCAAACGAGTCTAGAATGAAGCTACAAGTTGTTTCCAACTTCAATCTAGCCAATAATGAAGCAACAAGTTGTTTACAGGCTCAAACGAGTCAAGAATGAAACTACAAGTTGATTCTAATTTTAAACAACCGAAAATGAAGCTACAAGTTGTGTTCAACTTCAAACGAGTCTGGAATGAAGCTACAAGTTGTTTCCAACTTCAATCCAGCCAATAATGAAACAACAAGTTGTTTCCGGGCTCAAACGAGTCAAGAATGAAACTACAAATTGTTTTCAACTTCAAACGAGTCTAGAATGAAGCTACAAGTTGTTTCCAACTTCAATCTAGCCAATAATGAAGCAACAAGTTGTTTACAGGCTCAAACGAGTCAAGAATGAAACTACAAGTTGATTCTAATTTTAAACAACCGAAAATGAAGCTACAAGTTGTTTTCAACTTCAAACGAGTCTGGAATGAAGCTACAAGTTGTTTCCAACTTCAATCTAGCCAATAATGAAGCAACAAGTTGTTTCCAGGGCTCAAACGAGTCAAGAATGAAACTACAAGTTGATTCTAATTTTAAACAACCGAAAATGAAGCTACAAGTTGTTTTCAACTTCAAACGAGTCTGGAATGAAGCTACAAGTTGTTTCCAACTTCAATCTAGCCAATAATGAAGCAACAAGTTGTTTCCGGGCTCAAACGAGTCAAGAATGAAACTACAAGTTGATTCTAATTTTAAACAACCGAAAATGAAGCTACAAATTGTTTTCAACTTCAAACGAGTCTGGAATGAAGCTACAAGTTGTTTCCAACTTCAATCTAGCCAATAATGAAGCAACAAGTTGTTTACAGGCTCAAACGAGTCAAGAATGAAACTACAAGTTGATTCTAATTTTAAACAACCGAAAATGAAGCTACAAGTTGTTTTCAACTTCAAACGAGTCTGGAATGAAGCTACAAGTTGTTTCCAACTTCAATCTAGCCAATAATGAAGCAACAAGTTGTTTCCGGGCTCAAACGAGTCAAGAATGAAACTACAAGTTGATTCTAATTTTAAACAACCGAAAATGAAGCTACAAATTGTTTTCAACTTCAAACGAGTCTAGAATGAAGCTACAAGTTGTTTCCAACTTCAATCTAGCCAATAATGAAGCAACAAGTTGTTTACAGGCTCAAACGAGTCAAGAATGAAACTACAAGTTGATTCTAATTTTAAACAACCGAAAATGAAGCTACAAGTTGTGTTCAACTTCAAACGAGTCTGGAATGAAGCTACAAGTTGTTTCCAACTTCAATCCAGCCAATAATGAAACAACAAGTTGTTTCCGGGCTCAAACGAGTCAAGAATGAAACTACAAATTGTTTTCAACTTCAAACGAGTCTAGAATGAAGCTACAAGTTGTTTCCAACTTCAATCTAGCCAATAATGAAGCAACAAGTTGTTTACAGGCTCAAACGAGTCAAGAATGAAACTACAAGTTGATTCTAATTTTAAACAACCGAAAATGAAGCTACAAGTTGTTTTCAACTTCAAACGAGTCTGGAATGAAGCTACAAGTTGTTTCCAACTTCAATCCAGCCAATAATGAAGCAACAAGTTGTTTCCGGGCTCAAACGAGTCAAGAATGAAACTACAAGTTGATTCTAATTTTAAACAACTGAAAATGAAGCTACAAGTTGTTTTCAACTTCAAACGAGTCTGGAATGAAGCTACAAGTTGTTTCCAACTTCAATCCAGCCAATAATGAAGCAACAAGTTGTTTCCGGGCTCAAACGAGTCAAGAATGAAACTACAAGTTGATTCTAATTTTAAACAACCGAAAATGAAGCTACAAATTGTTTTCAACTTCAAACGAGTCTAGAATGAAGCTACAAGTTGTTTCCAACTTCAATCTAGCCAATAATGAAGCAACAAGTTGTTTACAGGCTCAAACGAGTCAAGAATGAAACTACAAGTTGATTCTAATTTTAAACAACCGAAAATGAAGCTACAATTGTTTTCAACTTCAAACGAGTCTGGAATGAAGCTACAAGTTGTTTCCAACTTCAATCCAGCCAATAATGAAGCAACAAGTTGTTTCCGGGCTCAAACGAGTCAAGAATGAAACTACAAGTTGATTCTAATTTTAAACAACCGAAAATGAAGCTACAAATTGTTTTCCACTTCAAACGAGTCTAGAATGAAGCTACAAGTTGTTTCCAACTTCAATCTAGCCAATAATGAAGCAACAAGTTGTTTACAGGCTCAAACGAGTCAAGAATGAAACTACAAGTTGATTCTAATTTTAAACAACCGAAAATGAAGCTACAAGTTGTGTTCAACTTCAAACGAGTCTGGAATGAAGCTACAAGTCGTTTCCAACTTCAATCCAGCCAATAATGAAACAACAAGTTGTTTCCGGGCTCAAACGAGTCAAGAATGAAACTACAAATTGTTTTCAACTTCAAACGAGTCTAGAATGAAGCTACAAGTTGTTTCCAACTTCGATCTAGCCAATAATGAAGCAACAAGTTGTTTACAGGCTCAAACGAGTCAAGAATGAAACTAAAAGTTGATTCTAATTTTAAACAACCGAAAATGAAGCTACAAGTTGTTTTCAACTTCAAACGAGTCTGGAATGAAGCTACAAGTTGTTTCCAACTTCAATCTAGCCAATAATGAAGCAACAAGTTGTTTCCGGGCTCAAACGAGTCAAGAATGAAACTACAAGTTGATTCTAATTTTAAACAACCGAAAATGAAGCTACAAGTTGTTTTCAACTTCAAACGAGTCTGGAATGAAGCTACAAGTTGTTTCCAACTTCAATCTAGCCAATAATGAAGCAACAAGTTGTTTCCAGGCTCAAACGAGTCAAGAATGAAACTACAAGTTGATTCTAATTTTAAACAACCGAAAATGAAGCTACAAATTGTTTTCAACTTCAAACGAGTCTGTAATGAAGCTACAAGTTGTTTCCAACTTCAATCCAGCCAATAATGAAGCAACAAGTTGTTTACAGGCTCAAACGAGTCAAGAATGAAACTACAAGTTGATTCTAATTTTAAACAACCGAAAATGAAGCTACAAATTGTTTTCAACTTCAAACGAGTCTAGAATGAAGCTACAAGTTGTTTCCAACTTCAATCTAGCCAATAATGAAGCAACAAGTTGTTTCCGGGCTCAAACGAGTCAAGAATGAAACTACAAGTTGATTCTAATTTTAAACAACCGAAAATGAAGCTACAATTGTTTTCAACTTCAAACGAGTCTGGAATGAAGCTACAAGTTGTTTCCAACTTCAATCCAGCCAATAATGAAGCAACAAGTTGTTTCCGGGCTCAAACGAGTCAAGAATGAAACTACAAGTTGATTCTAATTTTAAACAACCGAAAATGAAGCTACAAATTGTTTTCAACTTCAAACGAGTCTAGAATGAAGCTACAAGTTGTTTCCAACTTCAATCTAGCCAATAATGAAGCAACAAGTTGTTTACAGGCTCAAACGAGTCAAGAATGAAACTACAAGTTGATTCTAATTTTAAACAACCGAAAATGAAGCTACAAGTTGTTTTCAACTTCAAACGAGTCTGGAATGAAGCTACAAGTTGTTTCCAACTTCAATCTAGCCAATAATGAAGCAACAAGTTGTTTACAGGCTCAAACGAGTCAAGAATGAAACTACAAGTTGATTCTAATTTTAAACAACTGAAAATGAAGCTACAAGTTGTTTTCAACTTCAAACGAGTCTGGAATGAAGCTACAAGTTGTTTCCAACTTCAATCCAGCCAATAATGAAGCAACAAGTTGTTTCCGGGCTCAAACGAGTCAAGAATGAAACTACAAGTTGATTCTAATTTTAAACAACCGAAAATGAAGCTACAAGTTGTTTTCAACTTCAAACGAGTCTGGAATGAAGCTACAAGTTGTTTCCAACTTCAATCCAGCCAATAATGAAGCAACAAGTTGTTTCCGGGCTCAAACGAGTCAAGAATGAAACTACAAGTTGATTCTAATTTTAAACAACCGAAAATGAAGCTACAAATTGTTTTCAACTTCAAACGAGTCTGGAATGAAGCTACAAGTTGTTTCCAACTTCAATCTAGCCAATAATGAAGCAACAAGTTGTTTACAGGCTCAAACGAGTCAAGAATGAAACTACAAGTTGATTCTAATTTTAAACAACCGAAAATGAAGCTACAAATTGTTTTCAACTTCAAACGAGTCTGGAATGAAGCTACAAGTTGTTTCCAACTTCAATCTAGCCAATAATGAAGCAACAAGTTGTTTCCAGGCTCAAACGAGTCAAGAATGAAACTACAAGTTGATTCTAATTTTAAACAACTGAAAATGAAGCTACAAGTTGTTTTCAACTTCAAACGAGTCTGGAATGAAGCTAGATGTTGTTTCCAACTTCAATCCAGCCAATAATGAAGCAACAAGTTGTTTCCGGGCTCAAACGAGTCAAGAATGAAACTACAAGTTGATTCTAATTTTAAACAACCGAAAATGAAGCTACAAATTGTTTTCCACTTCAAACGAGTCTAGAATGAAGCTACAAGTTGTTTCCAACTTCAATCTAACCAATAATGAAGCAACAAGTTGTTTACAGGCTCAAACGAGTCAAGAATGAAACTACAAGTTGATTCTAATTTTAAACAACCGAAAATGAAGCTACAAGTTGTGTTCAACTTCAAACGAGTCTGGAATGAAGCTACAAGTTGTTTCCAACTTCAATCCAGCCAATAATGAAACAACAAGTTGTTTCCGGGCTCAAACGAGTCAAGAATGAAACTACAAATTGTTTTCAACTTCAAACGAGTCTAGAATGAAGCTACAAGTTGTTTCCAACTTCGATCTAGCCAATAATGAAGCAACAAGTTGTTTACAGGCTCAAACGAGTCAAGAATGAAACTAAAAGTTGATTCTAATTTTAAACAACCGAAAATGAAGCTACAAGTTGTTTTCAACTTCAAACGAGTCTGGAATGAAGCTACAAGTTGTTTCCAACTTCAATCTAGCCAATAATGAAGCAACAAGTTGTTTCCAGGCTCAAACGAGTCAAGAATGAAACTACAAGTTGATTCTAATTTTAAACAACCGAAAATGAAGCTACAAGTTGTTTTCAACTTCAAACGAGTCTGGAATGAAGCTACAAGTTGTTTCCAACTTCAATCAGCCAATAATGAAGCAACAAGTTGTTTCCGGGCTCAAACGAGTCAAGAATGAAACTACAAGTTGATTCTAATTTTAAACAACCGAAAATGAAGCTACAAATTGTTTTCAACTTTAAACGAGTCTTGAATGAAGCTAGATGTTGTTTCCAACTTCAATCCAGCCAATAATGAAGCAACAAGTTGTTTACAGGCTCAAACGAGTCAAGAATGAAACTACAAGTTGATTCTAATTTTAAACAACTGAAAATGAAGCTACAAATTGTTTTCAACTTCAAACGAGTCTGGAATGAAGCTACAAGTTGTTTCCAACTTCAATCTAGCCAATAATGAAGCAACAAGTTGTTTCCGGGCTCAAACGAGTCAAGAATGAAACTACAAGTTGATTCTAATTTTAAACAACCGAAAATGAAGCTACAATTGTTTTCAACTTCAAACGAGTCTAGAATGAAGCTACAAGTTGTTTCCAACTTCAATCCAGCCAATAATGAAGCAACAAGTTGTTTCCGGGCTCAAACGAGTCAAGAATGAAACTACAAGTTGATTCTAATTTTAAACAACGAAAATGAAGCTACAAATTGTTTTCAACTTCAAACGAGTCTAGAATGAAGCTACAAGTTGTTTCCAACTTCAATCTAGCCAATAATGAAGCAACAAGTTGTTTACAGGCTCAAACGAGTCAAGAATGAAACTACAAGTTGATTCTAATTTTAAACAACCGAAAATGAAGCTACAAATTGTTTTCAACTTCAAACGAGTCTAGAATGAAGCTACAAGTTGTTTCCAACTTCAATCTAGCCAATAATGAAGCAACAAGTTGTTTACAGGCTCAAACGAGTCAAGAATGAAACTACAAGTTGATTCTAATTTTAAACAACTGAAAATGAAGCTACAAGTTGTTTTCAACTTCAAACGAGTCTGGAATGAAGCTACAAGTTGTTTCCAACTTCAATCCAGCCAATAATGAAGCAACAAGTTGTTTCCGGGCTCAAACGAGTCAAGAATGAAACTACAAGTTGATTCTAATTTTAAACAACCGAAAATGAAGCTACAAGTTGTTTTCAACTTCAAACGAGTCTGGAATGAAGCTACAAGTTGTTTCCAACTTCAATCCAGCCAATAATGAAGCAACAAGTTGTTTCCGGGCTCAAACGAGTCAAGAATGAAACTACAAGTTGATTCTAATTTTAAACAACCGAAAATGAAGCTACAAATTGTTTTCAACTTCAAACGAGTCTAGAATGAAGCTACAAGTTGTTTCCAACTTCAATCTAGCCAATAATGAAGCAACAAGTTGTTTACAGGCTCAAACGAGTCAAGAATGAAACTACAAGTTGATTCTAATTTTAAACAACCGAAAATGAAGCTACAAATTGTTTTCAACTTCAAACGAGTCTGGAATGAAGCTACAAGTTGTTTCCAACTTCAATCTAGCCAATAATGAAGCAACAAGTTGTTTCCGGGCTCAAACGAGTCAAGAATGAAACTACAAGTTGATTCTAATTTTAAACAACTGAAAATGAAGCTACAAGTTGTTTTCAACTTCAAACGAGTCTGGAATGAAGCTAATGTTGTTTCCAACTTCAATCCAGCCAATAATGAAGCAACAAGTTGTTTCCGGGCTCAAACGAGTCAAGAATGAAACTACAAGTTGATTCTAATTTTAAACAACCGAAAATGAAGCTACAAATTGTTTTCACTTCAAACGAGTCTAGAATGAAGCTACAAGTTGTTTCCAACTTCAATCTAGCCAATAATGAAGCAACAAGTTGTTTACAGGCTCAAACGAGTCAAGAATGAAACTACAAGTTGATTCTAATTTTAAACAACCGAAAATGAAGCTACAAGTTGTGTTCAACTTCAAACGAGTCTGGAATGAAGCTACAAGTCGTTTCCAACTTCAATCCAGCCAATAATGAAACAACAAGTTGTTTCCGGGCTCAAACGAGTCAAGAATGAAACTACAAATTGTTTTCAACTTCAAACGAGTCTAGAATGAAGCTACAAGTTGTTTCCAACTTCGATCTAGCCAATAATGAAGCAACAAGTTGTTTACAGGCTCAAACGAGTCAAGAATGAAACTACAAGTTGATTCTAATTTTAAACAACCGAAAATGAAGCTACAAGTTGTTTTCAACTTCAAACGAGTCTGGAATGAAGCTACAAGTTGTTTCCAACTTCAATCTAGCCAATAATGAAGCAACAAGTTGTTTCCAGGGCTCAAACGAGTCAAGAATGAAACTACAAGTTGATTCTAATTTTAAACAACTGAAAATGAAGCTACAAGTTGTTTTCAACTTCAAACGAGTCTGGAATGAAGCTACAAGTTGTTTCCAACTTCAATCCAGCCAATAATGAAGCAACAAGTTGTTTCCGGGCTCAAACGAGTCAAGAATGAAACTACAAGTTGATTCTAATTTTAAACAACCGAAAATGAAGCTACAAATTGTTTTCAACTTCAAACGAGTCTGGAATGAAGCTACATGTTGTTTCCAACTTCAATCCAGCCAATAATGAAGCAACAAGTTGTTTACAGGCTCAAACGAGTCAAGAATGAAACTACAAGTTGATTCTAATTTTAAACAACCGAAAATGAAGCTACAAATTGTTTTCAACTTCAAACGAGTCTAGAATGAAGCTACAAGTTGTTTCCAACTTCAATCTAGCCAATAATGAAGCAACAAGTTGTTTACAGGCTCAAACGAGTCAAGAATGAAACTACAAGTTGATTCTAATTTTAAACAACCGAAAATGAAGCTACAAATTGTTTTCAACTTCAAACGAGTCTGGAATGAAGCTACAAGTTGTTTCCAACTTCAATCTAGCCAATAATGAAGCAACAAGTTGTTTCCGGGCTCAAACGAGTCAAGAATGAAACTACAAGTTGATTCTAATTTTAAACAACTGAAAATGAAGCTACAAGTTGTTTTCAACTTCAAACGAGTCTGGAATGAAGCTACATGTTGTTTCCAACTTCAATCCAGCCAATAATGAAGCAACAAGTTGTTTCCGGGCTCAAACGAGTCAAGAATGAAACTACAAGTTGATTCTAATTTTAAACAACCGAAAATGAAGCTACAAATTGTTTTCAACTTCAAACGAGTCTAGAATGAAGCTACAAGTTGTTTCCAACTTCAATCTAGCCAATAATGAAGCAACAAGTTGTTTACAGGCTCAAACGAGTCAAGAATGAAACTACAAGTTGATTCTAATTTTAAACAACCGAAAATGAAGCTACAAGTTGTTGTTCAACTTCAAACGAGTCTGGAATGAAGCTACAAGTTGTTTCCAACTTCAATCCAGCCAATAATGAAACAACAAGTTGTTTCCGGGCTCAAACGAGTCAAGAATGAAACTACAAATTGTTTTCAACTTCAAACGAGTCTAGAATGAAGCTACAAGTTGTTTCCAACTTCAATCTAGCCAATAATGAAGCAACAAGTTGTTTCCAGGCTCAAACGAGTCAAGAATGAAACTACAAGTTGATTCTAATTTTAAACAACCGAAAATGAAGCTACAAGTTGTTTTCAACTTCAAACGAGTCTGGAATGAAGCTACAAGTTGTTTCCAACTTCAATCTAGCCAATAATGAAGCAACAAGTTGTTTCCAGGCTCAAACGAGTCAAGAATGAAACTACAAGTTGATTCTAATTTTAAACAACCGAAAATGAAGCTACAAGTTGTTTTCAACTTCAAACGAGTCTGGAATGAAGCTACAAGTTGTTTCCAACTTCAATCCAGCCAATAATGAAGCAACAAGTTGTTTCCGGGCTCAAACGAGTCAAGAATGAAACTACAAGTTGATTCTAATTTTAAACAACCGAAAATGAAGCTACAAGTTGTTTTCAACTTCAAACGAGTCTGGAATGAAGCTACAAGTTGTTTCCAACTTCAATCCAGCCAATAATGAAGCAACAAGTTGTTTCCGGGCTCAAACGAGTCAAGAATGAAACTACAAGTTGATTCTAATTTTAAACAACCGAAAATGAAGCTACAAATTGTTTTCAACTTCAAACGAGTCTAGAATGAAGCTACAAGTTGTTTCCAACTTCAATCTAGCCAATAATGAAGCAACAAGTTGTTTAGGCTCAAACGAGTCAAGAATGAAACTACAAGTTGATTCTAATTTTAAACAACCGAAAATGAAGCTACAAGTTGTTTTCAACTTCAAACGAGTCTGGAATGAAGCTACAAGTTGTTTCCAACTTCAATCCAGCCAATAATGAAGCAACAAGTTGTTTCCGGGCTCAAACGAGTCAAGAATGAAACTACAAGTTGATTCTAATTTTAAACAACCGAAAATGAAGCTACAAATTGTTTTCAACTTCAAACGAGTCTAGAATGAAGCTACAAGTTGTTTCCAACTTCAATCTAGCCAATAATGAAGCAACAAGTTGTTTCAGGCTCAAACGAGTCAAGAATGAAACTACAAGTTGATTCTAATTTTAAACAACCGAAAATGAAGCTACAAGTTGTTTTCAACTTCAAACGAGTCTGGAATGAAGCTACAAGTTGTTTCCAACTTCAATCTAGCCAATAATGAAGCAACAAGTTGTTTCCGGGCTCAAACGAGTCAAGAATGAAACTACAAGTTGATTCTAATTTTAAACAACTGAAAATGAAGCTACAAGTTGTTTTCAACTTCAAACGAGTCTGGAATGAAGCTACATGTTGTTTCCAACTTCAATCCAGCCAATAATGAAGCAACAAGTTGTTTCCGGGCTCAAACGAGTCAAGAATGAAACTACAAGTTGATTCTAATTTTAAACAACCGAAAATGAAGCTACAATTGTTTTCAACTTCAAACGAGTCTGGAATGAAGCTACAAGTTGTTTCCAACTTCAATCCAGCCAATAATGAAGCAACAAGTTGTTTACAGGCTCAAACGAGTCAAGAATGAAACTACAAGTTGATTCTAATTTTAAACAACCGAAAATGAAGCTACAAATTGTTTTCAACTTCAAACGAGTCTAGAATGAAGCTACAAGTTGTTTCCAACTTCAATCTAGCCAATAATGAAGCAACAAGTTGTTTCCGGGCTCAAACGAGTCAAGAATGAAACTACAAGTTGATTCTAATTTTAAACAACCGAAAATGAAGCTACAAGTTTTTCAACTTCAAACGAGTCTGGAATGAAGCTACAAGTTGTTTCCAACTTCAATCCAGCCAATAATGAAGCAACAAGTTGTTTCCGGGCTCAAACGAGTCAAGAATGAAACTACAAGTTGATTCTAATTTTAAACAACCGAAAATGAAGCTACAAGTTGTTTTCAACTTCAAACGAGTCTGGAATGAAGCTACAAGTTGTTTCCAACTTCAATCTAGCCAATAATGAAGCAACAAGTTGTTTACAGGCTCAAACGAGTCAAGAATGAAACTACAAGTTGATTCTAATTTTAAACAACCGAAAATGAAGCTACAAATTGTTTTCAACTTCAAACGAGTCTAGAATGAAGCTACAAGTTGTTTCCAACTTCAATCTAGCCAATAATGAAGCAACAAGTTGTTTACAGGCTCAAACGAGTCAAGAATGAAACTACAAGTTGATTCTAATTTTAAACAACCGAAAATGAAGCTACAAGTTGTTTTCAACTTCAAACGAGTCTGGAATGAAGCTACAAGTTGTTTCCAACTTCAATCTAGCCAATAATGAAGCAACAAGTTGTTTACAGGCTCAAACGAGTCAAGAATGAAACTACAAGTTGATTCTAATTTTAAACAACCGAAAATGAAGCTACAAATGTTTTCAACTTCAAACGAGTCTAGAATGAAGCTACAAGTTGTTTCCAACTTCAATCTAGCCAATAATGAAGCAACAAGTTGTTTACAGGCTCAAACGAGTCAAGAATGAAACTACAAGTTGATTCTAATTTTAAACAACCGAAAATGAAGCTACAAGTTGTTTTCAACTTCAAACGAGTCTGGAATGAAGCTACAAGTTGTTTCCAACTTCAATCTAGCCAATAATGAAGCAACAAGTTGTTTACAGGCTCAAACGAGTCAAGAATGAAACTACAAGTTGATTCTAATTTTAAACAACCGAAAATGAAGCTACAAGTTGTTTTCAACTTCAAACGAGTCTGGAATGAAGCTACAAGTTGTTTCCAACTTCAATCTAGCCAATAATGAAGCAACAAGTTGTTTACAGGCTCAAACGAGTCAAGAATGAAACTACAAGTTGATTCTAATTTTAAACAACCGAAAATGAAGCTACAAGTTGTTTTCAACTTCAAACGAGTCTGGAATGAAGCTACATGTTGTTTCCAACTTCAATCAGCCAATAATGAAGCAACAAGTTGTTTCCGGCTCAAACGAGTCAAGAATGAAACTACAAGTTGATTCTAATTTTAAACAACCGAAAATGAAGCTACAAATTGTTTTCAACTTCAAACGAGTCTAGAATGAAGCTACAAGTTGTTTCCAACTTCAATCTAGCCAATAATGAAGCAACAAGTTGTTTACAGGCTCAAACGAGTCAAGAATGAAACTACAAGTTGATTCTAATTTTAAACAACCGGAAATGAAGCTACAAGTTGTTTTCAACTTCAAACGAGTCTGGAATGAAGCTACAAGTTGTTTCCAACTTCAATCTAGCCAATAATGAAGCAACAAGTTGTTTACGGGCTCAAACGAGTCAAGAATGAAACTACAAGTTGATTCTAATTTTAAACAACCGAAAATGAAGCTACAAATTGTTTTCAACTTCAAACGAGTCTAGAATGAAGCTACAAGTTGTTTCCAACTTCAATCTAGCCAATAATGAAGCAACAAGTTGTTTACAGGCTCAAACGAGTCAAGAATGAAACTACAAGTTGATTCTAATTTTAAACAACTGAAAATGAAGCTACAAGTTGTTTTCAACTTCAAACGAGTCTGGAATGAAGCTACAAGTTGTTTCCAACTTCAATCCAGCCAATAATGAAGCAACAAGTTGTTTCCGGGCTCAAACGAGTCAAGAATGAAACTACAAGTTGATTCTAATTTTAAACAACCGAAAATGAAGCTACAAGTTGTTTTCAACTTCAAACGAGTCTGGAATGAAGCTACAAGTTGTTTCCAACTTCAATCCAGCCAATAATGAAGCAACAAGTTGTTTCCGGGCTCAAACGAGTCAAGAATGAAACTACAAGTTGATTTTAATTTTAAACAACCGAAAATGAAGCTACAAATTGTTTTCAACTTCAAACGAGTCTAGAATGAAGCTACAAGTTGTTTCCAACTTCAATCTAGCCAATAATGAAGCAACAAGTTGTTTACAGGCTCAAACGAGTCAAGAATGAAACTACAAGTTGATTCTAATTTTAAACAACCGAAAATGAAGCTACAAATTGTTTTCAACTTCAAACGAGTCTGGAATGAAGCTACAAGTTGTTTCCAACTTCAATCTAGCCAATAATGAAGCAACAAGTTGTTTCCGGGCTCAAACGAGTCAAGAATGAAACTACAAGTTGATTCTAATTTTAAACAACTGAAAATGAAGCTACAAGTTGTTTTCAACTTCAAACGAGTCTGGAATGAAGCTACATGTTGTTTCCAACTTCAATCCAGCCAATAATGAAGCAACAAGTTGTTTCCGGGCTCAAACGAGTCAAGAATGAAACTACAAGTTGATTCTAATTTTAAACAACCGAAAATGAAGCTACAAATTGTTTTCAACTTCAAACGAGTCTAGAATGAAGCTACAAGTTGTTTCCAACTTCAATCTAGCCAATAATGAAGCAACAAGTTGTTTACAGGCTCAAACGAGTCAAGAATGAAACTACAAGTTGATTCTAATTTTAAACAACCGAAAATGAAGCTACAAGTTGTTTTCAACTTCAAACGAGTCTGGAATGAAGCTACAAGTTGTTTCCAACTTCAATCCAGCCAATAATGAAGCAACAAGTTGTTTCCGGGCTCAAACGAGTCAAGAATGAAACTACAAGTTGATTCTAATTTTAAACAACCGAAAATGAAGCTACAAATTGTTTTCAACTTCAAACGAGTCTGGAATGAAGCTACAAGTTGTTTCCAACTTCAATCTAGCCAATAATGAAGCAACAAGTTGTTTACAGGCTCAAACGAGTCAAGAATGAAACTACAAGTTGATTCTAATTTTAAACAACCGAAAATGAAGCTACAATTGTTTTCAACTTCAAACGAGTCTAGAATGAAGCTACAAGTTGTTTCCAACTTCAATCTAGCCAATAATGAAGCAACAAGTTGTTTCCAGGCTCAAACGAGTCAAGAATGAAACTACAAGTTGATTCTAATTTTAAACAACCGAAAATGAAGCTACAAATTGTTTTCAACTTCAAACGAGTCTAGAATGAAGCTACAAGTTGTTTCCAACTTCAATCTAGCCAATAATGAAGCAACAAGTTGTTTACAGGCTCAAACGAGTCAAGAATGAAACTACAAGTTGATTCTAATTTTAAACAACTGAAAATGAAGCTACAAGTTGTTTTCAACTTCAAACGAGTCTGGAATGAAGCTACATGTTGTTTCCAACTTCAATCCAGCCAATAATGAAGCAACAAGTTGTTTCCGGCTCAAACGAGTCAAGAATGAAACTACAAGTTGATTCTAATTTTAAACAACTGAAAATGAAGCTACAAGTTGTTTTCAACTTCAAACGAGTCTGGAATGAAGCTACAGTTGTTTCCAACTTCAATCCAGCCAATAATGAAGCAACAAGTTGTTTCCGGGCTCAAACGAGTCAAGAATGAAACTACAAGTTGATTCTAATTTTAAACAACCGAAAATGAAGCTACAAATTGTTTTCAACTTCAAACGAGTCTAGAATGAAGCTACAAGTTGTTTCCAACTTCAATCTAGCCAATAATGAAGCAACAAGTTGTTTACAGGCTCAAACGAGTCAAGAATGAAACTACAAGTTGATTCTAATTTTAAACAACCGAAAATGAAGCTACAAATTGTTTTCAACTTCAAACGAGTCTGGAATGAAGCTACAAGTTGTTTCCAACTTCAATCTAGCCAATAATGAAGCAACAAGTTGTTTCCGGGCTCAAACGAGTCAAGAATGAAACTACAAGTTGATTCTAATTTTAAACAACTGAAAATGAAGCTACAAGTTGTTTTCAACTTCAAACGAGTCTGGAATGAAGCTACATGTTGTTTCCAACTTCAATCCAGCCAATAATGAAGCAACAAGTTGTTTCCGGGCTCAAACGAGTCAAGAATGAAACTACAAGTTGATTCTAATTTTAAACAACCGAAAATGAAGCTACAAATTGTTTTCAACTTCAAACGAGTCTAGAATGAAGCTACAAGTTGTTTCCAACTTCAATCTAGCCAATAATGAAGCAACAAGTTGTTTACAGGCTCAAACGAGTCAAGAATGAAACTACAAGTTGATTCTAATTTTAAACAACCGAAAATGAAGCTACAAGTTGTGTTCAACTTCAAACGAGTCTGGAATGAAGCTACAAGTTGTTTCCAACTTCAATCCAGCCAATAATGAAACAACAAGTTGTTTCCGGGCTCAAACGAGTCAAGAATGAAACTACAAATTGTTTTCAACTTCAAACGAGTCTAGAATGAAGCTACAAGTTGTTTCCAACTTCAATCTAGCCAATAATGAAGCAACAAGTTGTTTACAGGCTCAAACGAGTCAAGAATGAAACTAAAGTTGATTCTAATTTTAAACAACCGAAAATGAAGCTACAAGTTGTTTTCAACTTCAAACGAGTCTGGAATGAAGCTACAAGTTGTTTCCAACTTCAATCTAGCCAATAATGAAGCAACAAGTTGTTTCCAGGGCTCAAACGAGTCAAGAATGAAACTACAAGTTGATTCTAATTTTAAACAACGAAAATGAAGCTACAAGTTGTTTTCAACTTCAAACGAGTCTGGAATGAAGCTACAAGTTGTTTCCAACTTCAATCTAGCCAATAATGAAGCAACAAGTTGTTTCCAGGCTCAAACGAGTCAAGAATGAAACTACAAGTTGATTCTAATTTTAAACAACCGAAAATGAAGCTACAAATTGTTTTCAACTTCAAACGAGTCTTGAATGAAGCTACAGTTGTTTCCAACTTCAATCCAGCCAATAATGAAGCAACAAGTTGTTTACAGGCTCAAACGAGTCAAGAATGAAACTACAAGTTGATTCTAATTTTAAACAACTGAAAATGAAGCTACAAATTGTTTTCAACTTCAAACGAGTCTGGAATGAAGCTACAAGTTGTTTCCAACTTCAATCCAGCCAATAATGAAGCAACAAGTTGTTTCCGGGCTCAAACGAGTCAAGAATGAAACTACAAGTTGATTCTAATTTTAAACAACCGAAAATGAAGCTACAAGTTGTTTTCAACTTCAAACGAGTCTGGAATGAAGCTACAAGTTGTTTCCAACTTCAATCCAGCCAATAATGAAGCAACAAGTTGTTTCCGGGCTCAAACGAGTCAAGAATGAAACTACAAGTTGATTCTAATTTTAAACAACCGAAAATGAAGCTACAATTGTTTTCAACTTCAAACGAGTCTAGAATGAAGCTACAAGTTGTTTCCAACTTCAATCTAGCCAATAATGAAGCAACAAGTTGTTTACAGGCTCAAACGAGTCAAGAATGAAACTACAAGTTGATTCTAATTTTAAACAACCGAAAATGAAGCTACAAATTGTTTTCAACTTCAAACGAGTCTGGAATGAAGCTACAAGTTGTTTCCAACTTCAATCTAGCCAATAATGAAGCAACAAGTTGTTTCCGGGCTCAAACGAGTCAAGAATGAAACTACAAGTTGATTCTAATTTTAAACAACTGAAAATGAAGCTACAAGTTGTTTTCAACTTCAAACGAGTCTGGAATGAAGCTACATGTTGTTTCCAACTTCAATCCAGCCAATAATGAAGCAACAAGTTGTTTCCGGGCTCAAACGAGTCAAGAATGAAACTACAAGTTGATTCTAATTTTAAACAACCGAAAATGAAGCTACAAATTGTTTTCAACTTCAAACGAGTCTGAATGAAGCTACAAGTTGTTTCCAACTTCAATCTAGCCAATAATGAAGCAACAAGTTGTTTACAGGCTCAAACGAGTCAAGAATGAAACTACAAGTTGATTCTAATTTTAAACAACTGAAAATGAAGCTACAAATTGTTTTCAACTTCAAACGAGTCTGGAATGAAGCTACAAGTTGTTTCCAACTTCAATCTAGCCAATAATGAAGCAACAAGTTGTTTCCGGGCTCAAACGAGTCAAGAATGAAACTACAAGTTGATTCTAATTTTAAACAACCGAAAATGAAGCTACAAGTTGTTTTCAACTTCAAACGAGTCTGGAATGAAGCTACAAGTTGTTTCCAACTTCAATCCAGCCAATAATGAAGCAACAAGTTGTTTCCGGGCTCAAACGAGTCAAGAATGAAACTACAAGTTGATTCTAATTTTAAACAACCGAAAATGAAGCTACAAATTGTTTTCAACTTCAAACGAGTCTAGAATGAAGCTACAAGTTGTATCCAACTTCAATCTAGCCAATAATGAAGCAACAAGTTGTTTACAGGCTCAAACGAGTCAAGAATGAAACTACAAGTTGATTCTAATTTTAAACAACCGAAAATGAAGCTACAAATTGTTTTCAACTTCAAACGAGTCTGGAATGAAGCTACAAGTTGCATCCAACTTCAATCTAGCCAATAATGAAACAACAAGTTGTTTCCGGGCTCAAACAAGTCAACAATGAAACTACAAGTTGATTCTAATTTTAAACAACTGAAAATGAAGCTACAAGTTGTTTTCAACTTCAAACGAGTCTGGAATGAAGCTACATGTTGTTTCCAACTTCAATCCAGCCAATAATGAAGCAACAAGTTGTTTCCGGGCTCAAACGAGTCAAGAATGAAACTACAAGTTGATTCTAATTTTAAACAACCGAAAATGAAGCTACAAATTGTTTTCCACTTCAAACGAGTCTAGAATGAAGCTACAAGTTGTTTCCAACTTCAATCTAACCAATAATGAAGCAACAAGTTGTTTACAGGCTCAAACGAGTCAAGAATGAAACTACAAGTTGATTCTAATTTTAAACAACCGAAAATGAAGCTACAAGTTGTGTTCAACTTCAAACGAGTCTGGAATGAAGCTACAAGTTGTTTCCAACTTCAATCCAGCCAATAATGAAACAACAAGTTGTTTCCGGGCTCAAACGAGTCAAGAATGAAACTACAATTGTTTTCAACTTCAAACGAGTCTAGAATGAAGCTACAAGTTGTTTCCAACTTCGATCTAGCCAATAATGAAGCAACAAGTTGTTTACAGGCTCAAACGAGTCAAGAATGAAACTACAAGTTGATTCTAATTTTAAACAACCGAAAATGAAGCTACAAGTTGTTTTCAACTTCAAACGAGTCTGGAATGAAGCTACAAGTTGTTTCCAACTTCAATCTAGCCAATAATGAAGCAACAAGTTGTTTCCAGGGCTCAAACGAGTCAAGAATGAAACTACAAGTTGATTCTAATTTAAACAACTGAAAATGAAGCTACAAGTTGTTTTCAACTTCAAACGAGTCTGGAATGAAGCTACAAGTTGTTTCCAACTTCAATCCAGCCAATAATGAAGCAACAAGTTGTTTCCGGGCTCAAACGAGTCAAGAATGAAACTACAAGTTGATTCTAATTTTAAACAACCGAAAATGAAGCTACAAATGTTTTCAACTTCAAACGAGTCTTGAATGAAGCTACATGTTGTTTCCAACTTCAATCCAGCCAATAATGAAGCAACAAGTTGTTTACAGGCTCAAACGAGTCAAGAATGAAACTACAAGTTGATTCTAATTTTAAACAACCGAAAATGAAGCTACAATTGTTTTCAACTTCAAACGAGTCTAGAATGAAGCTACAAGTTTCCAACTTCAATCTAGCCAATAATGAAGCAACAAGTTGTTTCCGGGCTCAAACGAGTCAAGAATGAAACTACAAGTTGATTCTAATTTTAAACAACCGAAAATGAAGCTACAAGTTGTTTTCAACTTCAAACGAGTCTGGAATGAAGCTACAAGTTGTTTCCAACTTCAATCCAGCCAATAATGAAGCAACAAGTTGTTTCCGGGCTCAAACGAGTCAAGAATGAAACTACAAGTTGATTCTAATTTTAAACAACCGAAAATGAAGCTACAAATTGGTTTCAACTTCAAACGAGTCTAGAATGAAGCTACAAGTTGTTCCAACTTCAATCTAGCCAATAATGAAGCAACAAGTTGTTTACAGGCTCAAACGAGTCAAGAATGAAACTACAAGTTGATTCTAATTTTAAACAACCGAAAATGAAGCTACAAATTGTTTTCAACTTCAAACGAGTCTAGAATGAAGCTACAAGTTGTATCCAACTTCAATCTAGCCAATAATGAAGCAACAAGTTGTTTACAGGCTCAAACGAGTCAAGAATGAAACTACAAGTTGATTCTAATTTTAAACAACTGAAAATGAAGCTACAAGTTGTTTTCAACTTCAAACGAGTCTGGAATGAAGCTACATGTTGTTTCCAACTTCAATCCAGCCAATAATGAAGCAACAAGTTGTTTCCGGGCTCAAACGAGTCAAGAATGAAACTACAAGTTGATTCTAATTTTAAACAACCGAAAATGAAGCTACAAATTGTTTTCAACTTCAAACGAGTCTAGAATGAAGCTACAAGTTGTTTCCAACTTCAATCTAGCCAATAATGAAGCAACAAGTTGTTTACAGGCTCAAACGAGTCAAGAATGAAACTACAAGTTGATTCTAATTTTAAACAACGGAAAATGAAGCTACAAGTTGTTTTCAACTTCAAACGAGTCTGGAATGAAGCTACAAGTTGCATCCAACTTCAATCTAGCCAATAATGAAGCAACAAGTTGTTTCCGGGCTCAAACGAGTCAAGAATGAAACTACAAGTTGATTCTAATTTTAAACAACGAAAATGAAGCTACAAGTTGTTTTCAACTTCAAACGAGTCTGGAATGAAGCTACAGTTGTTTCCAACTTCAATCCAGCCAATAATGAAGCAACAAGTTGTTTCCGGGCTCAAACGAGTCAAGAATGAAACTACAAGTTGATTCTAATTTTAAACAACCGAAAATGAAGCTACAAGTTGTTTTCAACTTCAAACGAGTCTGGAATGAAGCTAATGTTGTTTCCAACTTCAATCCAGCCAATAATGAAGCAACAAGTTGTTTACAGGCTCAAACGAGTCAAGAATGAAACTACAAGTTGATTCTAATTTTAAACAACCGAAAATGAAGCTACAAATTGTTTTCAACTTCAAACGAGTCTGAATGAAGCTACAAGTTGTTTCCAACTTCAATCTAGCCAATAATGAAGCAACAAGTTGTTTCCAGGCTCAAACGAGTCAAGAATGAAACTACAAGTTGATTCTAATTTTAAACAACCGAAAATGAAGCTACAATTGTTTTCAACTTCAAACGAGTCTAGAATGAAGCTACAAGTTGTTTCCAACTTCAATCTAGCCAATAATGAAGCAACAAGTTGTTTCCGGCTCAAACGAGTCAAGAATGAAACTACAAGTTGATTCTAATTTTAAACAACCGAAAATGAAGCTACAAATTGTTTTCAACTTCAAACGAGTCTAGAATGAAGCTACAAGTTGTTTCCAACTTCAATCTAGCCAATAATGAAGCAACAAGTTGTTTACAGGCTCAAACGAGTCAAGAATGAAACTACAAGTTGATTCTAATTTTAAACAACCGAAAATGAAGCTACAAATTGTTTTCAACTTCAAACGAGTCTAGAATGAAGCTACAAGTTGTTTCCAACTTCAATCTAGCCAATAATGAAGCAACAAGTTGTTTACAGGCTCAAACGAGTCAAGAATGAAACTACAAGTTGATTCTAATTTTAAACAACCGAAAATGAAGCTACAAGTTGTTTTCAACTTCAAACGAGTCTGGAATGAAGCTACAAGTTGTTTCCAACTTCAATCTAGCCAATAATGAAGCAACAAGTTGTTTCGGGCTCAAACGAGTCAAGAATGAAACTACAAGTTGATTCTAATTTTAAACAACTGAAAATGAAGCTACAAGTTGTTTTCAACTTCAAACGAGTCTGGAATGAAGCTACAAGTTGTTTCCAACTTCAATCCAGCCAATAATGAAGCAACAAGTTGTTTCCGGGCTCAAACGAGTCAAGAATGAAACTACAAGTTGATTCTAATTTTAAACAACCGAAAATGAAGCTACAATTGGTTTCAACTTCAAACGAGTCTAGAATGAAGCTACAAGTTTATCCAACTTCAATCTAGCCAATAATGAAGCAACAAGTTGTTTACAGGCTCAAACGAGTCAAGAATGAAACTACAAGTTGATTCTAATTTTAAACAACCGAAAATGAAGCTACAAATTGTTTTCAACTTCAAACGAGTCTGGAATGAAGCTACAAGTTGTTTCCAACTTCAATCTAGCCAATAATGAAGCAACAAGTTGTTTCCGGGCTCAAACGAGTCAAGAATGAAACTACAAGTTGATTCTAATTTTAAACAACTGAAAATGAAGCTACAAGTTGTTTTCAACTTCAAACGAGTCTGGAATGAAGCTACAATGTTGTTTCCAACTTCAATCCAGCCAATAATGAAGCAACAAGTTGTTTCCGGGCTCAAACGAGTCAAGAATGAAACTACAAGTTGATTCTAATTTTAAACAACCGAAAATGAAGCTACAAATTGTTTTCACTTCAAACGAGTCTAGAATGAAGCTACAAGTTGTTTCCAACTTCAATCTAGCCAATAATGAAGCAACAAGTTGTTTACAGGCTCAAACGAGTCAAGAATGAAACTACAAGTTGATTCTAATTTTAAACAACCGAAAATGAAGCTACAAGTTGTTTTCAACTTCAAACGAGTCTGGAATGAAGCTACAAGTTGTTTCCAACTTCAATCCAGCCAATAATGAAGCAACAAGTTGTTTCCGGGCTCAAACGAGTCAAGAATGAAACTACAAATTGTTTTCAACTTCAAACGAGTCTAGAATGAAGCTACAAGTTGTTTCCAACTTCAATCTAGCCAATAATGAAGCAACAAGTTGTTTACAGGCTCAAACGAGTCAAGAATGAAACTACAAGTTGATTCTAATTTTAAACAACCGAAAATGAAGCTACAAGTTGTTTTCAACTTCAAACGAGTCTGGAATGAAGCTACAAGTTGTTCCAACTTCAATCTAGCCAATAATGAAGCAACAAGTTGTTTCCAGGGCTCAAACGAGTCAAGAATGAAACTACAAGTTGATTCTAATTTTAAACAACCGAAAATGAAGCTACAAGTTGTTTTCAACTTCAAACGAGTCTGGAATGAAGCTACAAGTTGTTTCCAACTTCAATCTAGCCAATAATGAAGCAACAAGTTGTTTCCAGGCTCAAACGAGTCAAGAATGAAACTACAAGTTGATTCTAATTTTAAACAACCGAAAATGAAGCTACAAATTGTTTTCAACTTCAAACGAGTCTGGAATGAAGCTAATGTTGTTTCCAACTTCAATCCAGCCAATAATGAAGCAACAAGTTGTTTACAGGCTCAAACGAGTCAAGAATGAAACTACAAGTTGATTCTAATTTTAAACAACTGAAAATGAAGCTACAAATTGTTTTCAACTTCAAACGAGTCTAGAATGAAGCTACAAGTTTTTCCAACTTCAATCTAGCCAATAATGAAGCAACAAGTTGTTTACAGGCTCAAACGAGTCAAGAATGAAACTACAAGTTGATTCTAATTTTAAACAACCGAAAATGAAGCTACAAATTGTTTTCAACTTCAAACGAGTCTGGAATGAAGCTACAAGTTGTTTCCAACTTCAATCTAGCCAATAATGAAGCAACAAGTTGTTTCAGGCTCAAACGAGTCAAGAATGAAACTACAAGTTGATTCTAATTTTAAACAACTGAAAATGAAGCTACAAGTTGTTTTCAACTTCAAACGAGTCTGGAATGAAGCTACAATGTTGTTTCCAACTTCAATCCAGCCAATAATGAAGCAACAAGTTGTTTCCGGGCTCAAACGAGTCAAGAATGAAACTACAAGTTGATTCTAATTTTAAACAACCGAAAATGAAGCTACAAATTGTTTTCCACTTCAAACGAGTCTAGAATGAAGCTACAAGTTGTTTCCAACTTCAATCTAGCCAATAATGAAGCAACAAGTTGTTTCAGGCTCAAACGAGTCAAGAATGAAACTACAAGTTGATTCTAATTTTAAACAACCGAAAATGAAGCTACAAGTTGTTTTCAACTTCAAACGAGTCTGGAATGAAGCTACAAGTTGTTTCCAACTTCAATCCAGCCAATAATGAAGCAACAAGTTGTTTCCGGGCTCAAACGAGTCAAGAATGAAACTACAAATTGTTTTCAACTTCAAACGAGTCTAGAATGAAGCTACAAGTTGTTTCCAACTTCAATCTAGCCAATAATGAAGCAACAAGTTGTTTACAGGCTCAAACGAGTCAAGAATGAAACTACAAGTTGATTCTAATTTTAAACAACCGAAAATGAAGCTACAAGTTGTTTTCAACTTCAAACGAGTCTGGAATGAAGCTACAAGTTGTTTCCAACTTCAATCTAGCCAATAATGAAGCAACAAGTTGTTTCCAGGGCTCAAACGAGTCAAGAATGAAACTACAAGTTGATTCTAATTTTAAACAACCGAAAATGAAGCTACAAGTTGTTTTCAACTTCAAACGAGTCTGGAATGAAGCTACAAGTTGTTTCCAACTTCAATCTAGCCAATAATGAAGCAACAAGTTGTTTCCGGCTCAAACGAGTCAAGAATGAAACTACAAGTTGATTCTAATTTTAAACAACCGAAAATGAAGCTACAATTGTTTTCAACTTCAAACGAGTCTAGAATGAAGCTACAAGTTGTTTCCAACTTCAATCCAGCCAATAATGAAGCAACAAGTTGTTTACAGGCTCAAACGAGTCAAGAATGAAACTACAAGTTGATTCTAATTTTAAACAACTGAAAATGAAGCTACAAAGTGTTTTCAACTTCAAACGAGTCTGGAATGAAGCTACAAGTTGTTTCCAACTTCAATCTAGCCAATAATGAAGCAACAAGTTGTTTCCGGGCTCAAACGAGTCAAGAATGAAACTACAAGTTGATTCTAATTTTAAACAACCGAAAATGAAGCTACAAATTGTTTTCCACTTCAAACGAGTCTGGAATGAAGCTACAAGTTGTTTCCAACTTCAATCCAGCCAATAATGAAGCAACAAGTTGTTTCCAGGCTCAAACGAGTCAAGAATGAAACTACAAGTTGATTCTAATTTTAAACAACCGAAAATGAAGCTACAAGTTGTTTCAACTTCAAACGAGTCTGGAATGAAGCTACAAGTTGTTTCCAACTTCAATCCAGCCAATAATGAAACAACAAGTTGTTTCCGGGCTCAAACGAGTCAAGAATGAAACTACAAATTGTTTTCAACTTCAAACGAGTCTAGAATGAAGCTACAAGTTGTTTCCAACTTCAATCTAGCCAATAATGAAGCAACAAGTTGTTTACAGGCTCAAACGAGTCAAGAATGAAACTACAAGTTGATTCTAATTTTAAACAACCGAAAATGAAGCTACAAGTTGTTTTCAACTTCAAACGAGTCTGGAATGAAGCTACAAGTTGTTTCCAACTTCAATCCAGCCAATAATGAAGCAACAAGTTGTTTCCGGGCTCAAACGAGTCAAGAATGAAACTACAAGTTGATTCTAATTTTAAACAACCGAAAATGAAGCTACAAGTTGTTTTCAACTTCAAACGAGTCTGGAATGAAGCTACAAGTTGTTTCCAACTTCAATCTAGCCAATAATGAAGCAACAAGTTGTTTCCGGGCTCAAACGAGTCAAGAATGAAACTACAAGTTGATTCTAATTTTAAACAACCGAAAATGAAGCTACAAATTGTTTTCAACTTCAAACGAGTCTGAATGAAGCTACAAGTTGTTTCCAACTTCAATCTAGCCAATAATGAAGCAACAAGTTGTTTACAGGCTCAAACGAGTCAAGAATGAAACTACAAGTTGATTCTAATTTTAAACAACCGAAAATGAAGCTACAAATTGTTTTCAACTTCAAACGAGTCTGGAATGAAGCTACATGTTGTTTCCAACTTCAATCCAGCCAATAATGAAGCAACAAGTTGTTTCCGGGCTCAAACGAGTCAAGAATGAAACTACAAGTTGATTCTAATTTTAAACAACTGAAAATGAAGCTACAAATTGTTTTCAACTTCAAACGAGTCTGAATGAAGCTACAAGTTTTTCCAACTTCAATCTAGCCAATAATGAAGCAACAAGTTGTTTACAGGCTCAAACGAGTCAAGAATGAAACTACAAGTTGATTCTAATTTTAAACAACCGAAAATGAAGCTACAAATTGTTTTCAACTTCAAACGAGTCTGGAATGAAGCTACAAGTTGTTTCCAACTTCAATCTAGCCAATAATGAAGCAACAAGTTGTTTCCGGGCTCAAACGAGTCAAGAATGAAACTACAAGTTGATTCTAATTTTAAACAACTGAAAATGAAGCTACAAGTTGTTTTTCAACTTCAAACGAGTCTGGAATGAAGCTACATGTTGTTTCCAACTTCAATCCAGCCAATAATGAAGCAACAAGTTGTTTCCGGGCTCAAACGAGTCAAGAATGAAACTACAAGTTGATTCTAATTTTAAACAACCGAAAATGAAGCTACAAATTGTTTTCCACTTCAAACGAGTCTAGAATGAAGCTACAAGTTGTTTCCAACTTCAATCTAGCCAATAATGAAGCAACAAGTTGTTTACAGGCTCAAACGAGTCAAGAATGAAACTACAAGTTGATTCTAATTTTAAACAACCGAAAATGAAGCTACAAGTTGGTTCAACTTCAAACGAGTCTGGAATGAAGCTACAAGTTGTTTCCAACTTCAATCCAGCCAATAATGAAGCAACAAGTTGTTTCCGGGCTCAAACGAGTCAAGAATGAAACTACAAATTGTTTTCAACTTCAAACGAGTCTAGAATGAAGCTACAAGTTGTTTCCAACTTCAATCTAGCCAATAATGAAGCAACAAGTTGTTTACAGGCTCAAACGAGTCAAGAATGAAACTACAAGTTGATTCTAATTTTAAACAACCGAAAATGAAGCTACAAGTTGTTTTCAACTTCAAACGAGTCTGGAATGAAGCTACAAGTTGTTCCAACTTCAATCTAGCCAATAATGAAACAACAAGTTGTTTCCAGAGGCTCAAACGAGTCAAGAATGAAACTACAAGTTGATTCTAATTTTAAACAACTGAAAATGAAGCTACAAGTTGTTTTCAACTTCAAACGAGTCTAGAATGAAGCTACAAGTTGTTTCCAACTTCAATCTAGCCAATAATGAAGCAACAAGTTGTTTCCGGGCTCAAACGAGTCAAGAATGAAACTACAAGTTGATTCTAATTTTAAACAACCGAAAATGAAGCTACAAATTGTTTTCAACTTCAAACGAGTCTGGAATGAAGCTACAAGTTGTTTCCAACTTCAATCCAGCCAATAATGAAGCAACAAGTTGTTTACAGGCTCAAACGAGTCAAGAATGAAACTACAAGTTGATTCTAATTTTAAACAACTGAAAATGAAGCTACAAATTGTTTTCAACTTCAAACGAGTCTTGAATGAAGCTACAAGTTGTTTCCAACTTCAATCTAGCCAATAATGAAGCAACAAGTTGTTTCCGGGCTCAAACGAGTCAAGAATGAAACTACAAGTTGATTCTAATTTTAAACAACCGAAAATGAAGCTACAAATTGTTTTCACTTCAAACGAGTCTAGAATGAAGCTACAAGTTGTTTCCAACTTCAATCTAGCCAATAATGAAGCAACAAGTTGTTTACAGGCTCAAACGAGTCAAGAATGAAACTACAAGTTGATTCTAATTTTAAACAACCGAAAATGAAGCTACAAGTTGGTGTTCAACTTCAAACGAGTCTGGAATGAAGCTACAAGTTGTTTCCAACTTCAATCCAGCCAATAATGAAACAACAAAGCAACAAGTTGTTTCCGGGCTCAAACGAGTCAAGAATGAAAACTACAACCGGGCTCAAACGAGTCAAGAATGAAACTACAAATTGTTTTTTTTCAACTTCAAACGAGTCTAGAATGTTGTTTCGGGCTCAAACGAGTCAAGAATGAAACTACAAGTTGATTCTAATTTTAAACAACTGAAAATGAAGCTACAAGTTGTTTTCAACTTCAAACGAGTCTGGAATGAAGCTACATGTTGTTCCAACTTCAATCCAGCCAATAATGAAGAACAAAAGTTGTTTCGGGCTCAAACGAGTCAAGAATGAAAACTACAAGTTGATTCACAAGTTGTTTCCGGGCTCAAACGAGTCAAGAATGAAACTACAAGTTGATTCTAATTTTAAACAACCGAAAATGAAGCTACAAATTGTTTTCAACTTCAAACGAGTCTGGAATGAAGCTACAAGTTGTTTCCAACTTCAATCTAGCCAATAATGAAGCAACAAGTTGTTTCAGGCTCAAACGAGTCAAGAATGAAACTACAAGTTGATTCTAATTTTAAACAACCGAAATGAAGCTACAAGTTGTTTTCAACTTCAAACGAGTCTGGAATGAAGCTACAAGTTGTTTCCAACTTCAATCTAGCCAATAATGAAGCAACAAGTTGTTTCCAGGCTCACAAGTTGTTTCCGGGCTCAAACGAGTCAAGAATGAAACTAAAAGTTGATTCTAATTTTACAACAACCGAAAATGAAGCTACAAATTGTTTTCAACTTCAAACGAGTCTTTGAATGAAGCTACAAGTTGTTTCCAACTTCAATCTACCAATAATGAAGCAAACAAGTTGTTTACAGGCTCAAACGAGTCAAGAATGAAACTACAAGTTGATTCTAATTTTAAACAACCGAAAATGAAGCTACAAATTGTTTTCAACTTCAACGAGTCTGGAATGAAGCTACAAGTTGTATCCAACTTCAATCTAGCCAATAATGAAGCAACAAGTTGTTTCAGGCTCAACGAGTCAAGAATGAAACTACAAGTTGATTCTAATTTTAAACAACCGAAAATGAAGCTACAAGTTGTTTTCAACTTCAAACGAGTCTGGAATGACGCTACAAGTTGTTTCCAACTTCAATCTAGCCAATAATGAAGCAACAAGTTGTTTCCGGGCTCAAACGAGTCAAGAATGAAACTACAAGTTGATTCTAATTTTAAACAACCGAAAATGAAGCTACAAATTGTTTTCAACTTCAAACGAGTCTAGAATGAAGCTACAAGTTGTTTCCAACTTCAATCTAGCCAATAATGAAGCAACAAGTTGTTTACAGGCTCAAACGAGTCAAGAATGAAACTACAAGTTGATTCTAATTTAAACAACCGAAATGAAGCTACAAGTTGTTTTCAACTTCAAACGAGTCTGGAATGAAGCTAAGTTGTTTCCAACTTCAATCTAGCCAATAATGAAACAACAAGTTGTTTCCGGGCTCAACGACGAGTCAAGAATGAAACTACAAATTGTTTTCAACTTCAAACGAGTCTAGAATGAAGCTACAAGTTGTTTCCAACTTCAATCTAGCCAATAATGAAGCAACAAGTTGTTTACAGGCTCAAACGAGTCAAGAATGAAACTACAAGTTGATTCTAATTTTAAACAACTGAAAATGAAGCTACAAGTTGTTTTCAACTTCAAACGAGTCTGGAATGAAGCTACAAGTTGTTTCCAACTTCAATCTAGCCAATAATGAAGCAACAAGTTGTTTCCAGGGCTCAAACGAGTCAAGAATGAAACTACAAGTTGATTCTAATTTTAAACAATCGAAAATGAAGCTACAACTTGTTTTCAACTTCAAACGAGTCTGGAATGAAGCTACAAGTTGTTTCCAACTTTAATCTAGCCAATAATGAAGCAAAAAGTTGTTTACAGGCTCAAACGAGTCAAGAATGAAACTACAAGTTGATTCTAATTTTAAACAACCGAAAATGAAGCTACAAGTTGTTTTCAACTTCAAACGAGTCTGGAATGAAGCTACATGTTGTTTCCAACTTCAATCTAGCCAATAATGAAGCAACAAGTTGTTTACAGGCTCAAACGAGTCAAGAATGAAACTACAAGTTGATTCTAATTTTAAACAACCGAAAATGAAGCTACAAATTGTTTTCAACTTCAAACGAGTCTAGAATGAAGCTACAAGTTGTTTCCAACTTCAATCTAGCCAATAATGAAGCAACAAGTTGTTTCCAGGCTCAAACGAGTCAAGAATGAAACTACAAGTTGATTCTAATTTTAAACAACCGAAAATGAAGCTACAAATGTTTTCAACTTCAAACGAGTCTAGAATGAAGCTACAAGTTGTTTCCAACTTCAATCTAGCCAATAATGAAGCAACAAGTTGTTTACAGGCTCAAACGAGTCAAGAATGAAACTACAAGTTGATTCTAATTTTAAACAACCGAAAATGAACGCTAAACAGTTGTTTTCAACTTCAAACGAGTCTGGAATGAAGCTACAAGTTGTTTCCAACTTCAATCCAGCCAATAATGAAACAACAAGTTGTTTCCGGGCTCAAACGAGTCAAGAATGAAACTACAAATTGTTTTCAACTTCAAACGAGTCTAGAATGAAGCTACAAGTTGTTTCCAACTTCAATCTAGCCAATAATGAAGCAACAAGTTGTTTACAGGCTCAAACGAGTCAAGAATGAAACTACAAGTTGATTCTAATTTTAAACAACCGAAAATGAAGCTACAAGTTGTTTTCAACTTCAAACGAGTCTGGAATGAAGCTACAAGTTGTTTCCAACTTCAATCCAGCCAATAATGAAACAACAAGTTGTTTCCGGGCTCAAACGAGTCAAGAATGAAACTACAAATTGTTTTCAACTTCAAACGAGTCTAGAATGAAGCTACAAGTTGTTTCCAACTTCAATCTAGCCAATAATGAAGCAACAAGTTGTTTACAGGCTCAAACGAGTCAAGAATGAAACTACAAGTTGATTCTAATTTTAAACAACCGAAAATGAAGCTACAAGTTGTTTCAACTTCAAACGAGTCTGGAATGAAGCTACAAGTCGTTTCCAACTTCAATCCAGCCAATAATGAAACAACAAGTTGTTTCCGGGCTCAAACGAGTCAAGAATGAAACTACAATTGTTTTCAACTTCAAACGAGTCTAGAATGAAGCTACAAGTTGTTTCCAACTTCGATCTAGCCAATAATGAAGCAACAATGTTTTACAGGCTCAAACGAGTCAAGAATGAAACTACAAGTTGATTCTAATTTTAAACAACGAAAATGAAGCTACAAGTTGTTTTCAACTTCAAACGAGTCTGGAATGAAGCTACAAGTTGTTTCCAACTTCAATCTAGCCAATAATGAAGCAACAAGTTGTTTACAGGCTCAAACGAGTCAAGAATGAAACTACAAGTTGATTCTAATTTTAAACAACCGAAAATGAAGCTACAAATTGTTTTCAACTTCAAACGAGTCTGGAATGAAGCTACAAGTTGTTTCCAACTTCAATCTAGCCAATAATGAAGCAACAAGTTGTTTCCAGGCTCAAACGAGTCAAGAATGAAACTACAAGTTGATTCTAATTTTAAACAACGAAAATGAAGCTACAATTGTTTTCAACTTCAAACGAGTCTGGAATGAAGCTACAAGTTGTTCCAACTTCAATCTAGCCAATAATGAAGCAACAAGTTGTTTACAGGCTCAAACGAGTCAAGAATGAAACTACAAGTTGATTCTAATTTTAAACAACCGAAAATGAAGCTACAAATTGTTTTCAACTTCAAACGAGTCTAGAATGAAGCTACAAGTTGTTTCCAACTTCAATCTAGCCAATAATGAAGCAACAAGTTGTTTACAGGCTCAAACGAGTCAAGAATGAAACTACAAGTTGATTCTAATTTTAAACAACCGAAAATGAAGCTACAAGTTGTTTCAACTTCAAACGAGTCTGGAATGAAGCTACATGTTGTTTCCAACTTCAATCCAGCCAATAATGAAGCAACAAGTTGTTTCCGGGCTCAAACGAGTCAAGAATGAAACTACAAGTTGATTCTAATTTTAAACACCGAAAATGAAGCTACAAATTGTTTTCAACTTCAAACGAGTCTAGAATGAAGCTACAAGTTGTTCCAACTTCAATCTAGCCAATAATGAAGCAACAAGTTGTTTACAGGCTCAAACGAGTCAAGAATGAAACTACAAGTTGATTCTAATTTTAAACAACCGAAAATGAAGCTACAAGTTGTTTTCAACTTCAAACGAGTCTGGAATGAAGCTACAAGTTTTCCAACTTCAATCTAGCCAATAATGAAAAAAATTTAATAATGAAACAAGAAGTTGATTCTAATTTCAAACGAAACAAGAATGAAGCTACAATTGTTTTCAACTTCAAACGAGTCTAGAATGAAGCTACAAGTTGTTTCCAACTTCAATCTAGCCAATAATGAAGCAACAAGTTGTTTCCAGGCTCAAACGAGTCAAGAATGAAACTACAAGTTGATTCTAATTTTAAACAACCGAAAATGAAGCTACAATTGTTTTCAACTTCAAACGAGTCTAGAATGAAGCTACAAGTTGTTTCCAACTTCAATCTAGCCAATAATGAAGCAACAAGTTGTTTACAGGCTCAAACGAGTCAAGAATGAAACTACAAGTTGATTCTAATTTTAAACAACCGAAAATGAAGCTACAAGTTGTTTTCAACTTCAAACGAGTCTGGAATGAAGCTACAAGTTGTTTCCAACTTCAATCCAGCCAATAATGAAGCAACAAGTTGTTTCGGGCTCAAACGAGTCAAGAATGAAACTACAAATTGTTTTCAACTTCAAACGAGTCTAGAATGAAGCTACAAGTTGTTTCCAACTTCAATCTAGCCAATAATGAAGCAACAAGTTGTTTACAGGCTCAAACGAGTCAAGAATGAAACTACAAGTTGATTCTAATTTTAAACAACGAAAATGAAGCTACAAGTTGTTTTCAACTTCAAACGAGTTTGGAATGAAGCTACAAGTTGTTTCCAACTTCAATCTAGCCAATAATGAAGCAACAAGTTGTTTCCAGAGGCTCAAACGAGTCAAGAATGAAACTACAAGTTGATTCTAATTTTAACAACCGAAAATGAAGCTACAAATTGTTTTCAACTTCAAACGAGTCTAGAATGAAGCTACAAGTTGTTTCCAACTTCAATCTAGCCAATAATGAAGCAACAAGTTGTTACAGGCTCAAACGAGTCAAGAATGAAACTACAAGTTGATTCTAATTTTAAACAACCGAAAATGAAGCTACAAGTTGTTTTCAACTTCAAACGAGTCTGGAATGAAGCTACAAGTTGTTTCCAACTTCAATCCAGCCAATAATGAAGCAACAAGTTGTTTACAGGCTCAAACGAGTCAAGAATGAAACTACAAGTTGATTCTAATTTTAACAACCGAAAATGAAGCTACAAATTGTTTCAACTTCAAACGAGTCTGGAATGAAGCTACAAGTTGTTTCCAACTTCAATCAGCCAATAATGAAGCAACAAGTTGTTTACGGCTCAAACGAGTCAAGAATGAAACTACAAGTTGATTCTAATTTTAAACAACCGAAAATGAAGCTACAAACTTGTTTTCAACTTCAAACGAGTCTAGAATGAAGCTACAAGTTGTTTCCAACTTCAATCTAGCCAATAATGAAGCAACAAGTTGTTTACAGGCTCAAACGAGTCAAGAATGAAACTACAAGTTGATTCTAATTTTAAACAACCGAAAATGAAGCTACAAGTTGTTTTCAACTTCAACGAGTCTGGAATGAAGCTACAAGTTGTTTCCAACTTCAATCTAGCCAATAATGAAGCAACAAGTTGTTTTCGGGCTCAAACGAGTCAAGAATGAAACTACAAGTTGTTCTAATTTTAAACAACCGAAAATGAAGCTACAAGTTGTTTTCAACTTCAAACGAGTCTAGAATGAAGCTACAAGTTGTTTCCAACTTCAATCTAGCCAATAATGAAGCAACAAGTTGTTTCCAGGCTCAAACGAGTCAAGAATGAAACTACAAGTTGATTCTAATTTTAAACAACCGAAAATGAAGCTACAAGTTGTTTTCAACTTCAAACGAGTCTGGAATGAAGCTACAAGTTGTTTCCACTTCAATCTAGCCAATAATGAAGCAACAAGTTGTTTACAGGCTCAAACGAGTCAAGAATGAAACTACAAGTTGATTCTAATTTTAAACAACCGAAAATGAAGCTACAAATTGTTTTCAACTTCAAACGAGTCTAGAATGAAGCTACAAGTTGTTTCCAACTTCAATCTAGCCAATAATGAAGCAACAAGTTGTTTACAGGCTCAAACGAGTCAAGAATGAAACTACAAGTTGATTCTAATTTTAAACAACTGAAAATGAAGCTACAATTGTTTTCAACTTCAAACGAGTCTGGAATGAAGCTACAAGTTGTTTCCAACTTCAATCCAGCCAATAATGAAGCAACAAGTTGTTTACAGGCTCAAACGAGTCAAGAATGAAACTACAAGTTGATTCTAATTTTAAACAACCGAAAATGAAGCTACAAATGTTTTCAACTTCAAACGAGTCTGGAATGAAGCTACAAGTTGTTTCCAACTTCAATCTAGCCAATAATGAAGCAACAAGTTGTTTACAGGCTCAAACGAGTCAAGAATGAAACTACAAGTTGATTCTAATTTTAAACAACCGAAAATGAAGCTACAAATTGTTTTCAACTTCAAACGAGTCTAGAATGAAGCTACAAGTTGTTTCCAACTTCAATCTAGCCAATAATGAAGCAACAAGTTGTTTACAGGCTCAAACGAGTCAAGAATGAAACTACAAGTTGATTCTAATTTTAAACAACCGAAAATGAAGCTACAAGTTGTTTTCAACTTCAAAGAGTCTGGAATGAAGCTACAAGTTGTTTCCAACTTCAATCTAGCCAATAATGAAGCAACAAGTTGTTTCCAGGCTCAAACGAGTCAGAATGAAACTACAAGTTGATTCTAATTTTAAACAACCGAAAATGAAGCTACAAATTGTTTTCCACTTCAAACGAGTCTAGAATGAAGCTACAAGTTGTTTCCAACTTCAATCTAGCCAATAATGAAGCAACAAGTTGTTTACAGGCTCAAACGAGTCAAGAATGAAACTACAAGTTGATTCTAATTTTAAACAACCGAAAATGAAGCTACAAGTTGTGTTCAACTTCAAACGAGTCTGGAATGAAGCTACAAGTTGTTTCCAACTTCAATCCAGCCAATAATGAAACAACAAGTTGTTTCCGGGCTCAAACGAGTCAAGAATGAAACTACAAATTGTTTTCAACTTCAAACGAGTCTAGAATGAAGCTACAAGTTGTTTCCAACTTCAATCTAGCCAATAATGAAGCAACAAGTTGTTTACAGGCTCAAACGAGTCAAGAATGAAACTACAAGTTGATTCTAATTTTAAACAACCGAAAATGAAGCTACAAGTTGTTTTCAACTTCAAACGAGTCTGGAATGAAGCTACAAGTTGTTTCCAACTTCAATCCAGCCAATAATGAAACAACAAGTTGTTTCCAGGCTCAAACGAGTCAAGAATGAAACTACAAGTTGATTCTAATTTTAAACAACCGAAAATGAAGCTACAAGTTGTTTTCAACTTCAAACGAGTCTAGAATGAAGCTACAAGTGTTTCCAACTTCAATCTAGCCAATAATGAAGCAACAAGTTGTTTCCAGGCTCAAACGAGTCAAGAATGAAACTACAAGTTGATTCTAATTTTAAACAACCGAAAATGAAGCTACAAGTTGTTTCAACTTCAAACGAGTCTGGAATGAAGCTACAAGTTGTTTCCAACTTCAATCTAGCCAATAATGAAGCAACAAGTTGTTTACAGGCTCAAACGAGTCAAGAATGAAACTACAAGTTGATTCTAATTTTAAACAACTGAAAATGAAGCTACAAGTTGTTTTCAACTTCAAACGAGTCTGGAATGAAGCTACAAGTTGTTTCCAACTTCAATCCAGCCAATAATGAAGCAACAAGTTGTTTACAGGCTCAAACGAGTCAAGAATGAAACTACAAGTTGATTCTAATTTTAAACAACCGAAAATGAAGCTACAAATTGTTTTCAACTTCAAACGAGTCTAGAATGAAGCTACAAGTTGTTTCCAACTTCAATCTAGCCAATAATGAAGAAGCAACAAGTTGTTTACAGGCTCAAACGAGTCAAGAATGAAACTACAAGTTGATTCTAATTTTAAACAACCGAAAATGAAGCTACAAATTGTTTTCAACTTCAAACGAGTCTAGAATGAAGCTACAAGTTGCATCCAACTTCAATCTAGCCAATAATAAAGCAACAAGTTGTTTACAGGCTCAAACGAGTCAAGAATGAAACTACAAGTTGATTCTAATTTTAAACAACTGAAAATGAAGCTACAAGTTGTTTTCAACTTCAAACGAGTCTGGAATGAAGCTAGATGTTGTTTCCAACTTCAATCCAGCCAATAATGAAGCAACAAGTTGTTTCCGGGCTCAAACGAGTCAAGAATGAAACTACAAGTTGATTCTAATTTTAAACAACCGAAAATGAAGCTACAAATTGTTTTCCACTTCAAACGAGTCTAGAATGAAGCTACAAGTTGTTCCAACTTCAATCTAGCCAATAATGAACACAAGTTGTTTACAGGCTCAAACGAGTCAAGAATGAAACTACAAGTTGATTCTAATTTTAAACAACCGAAAATGAAGCTACAAGTTGTTTCAACTTCAAACGAGTCTGGAATGAAGCTACAAGTTGTTTCCAACTTCAATCCAGCCAATAATGAAAAAACAAGTTGTTTCCGGCTCAAACGAGTCAAGAATGAAACTACAAATTGTTTCAACTTCAAACGAGTCTAGAATGAAGCTACAAGTTGTTTCCAACTTCAATCTAGCCAATAATGAAGCAACAAGTTGTTTACAGGCTCAAACGAGTCAAGAATGAAACTACAAGTTGATTCTAATTTTAAACAACGAAAATGAAGCTACAAGTTGTTTTCAACTTCAAACGAGTTTGGAATGAAGCTACAAGTTGTTTCCAACTTCAATCTAGCCAATAATGAAACAACAAGTTGTTTCCAGGGCTCAACGAGTCAAGAATGAAACTACAAGTTGATTCTAATTTTAAACAACCGAAAATGAAGCTACAAGTTGTTTTCAACTTCAAACGAGTCTGGAATGAAGCTACAAGTTGTTTCCAACTTCAATCTAGCCAATAATGAAGCAACAAGTTGTTTCCGGGCTCAAACGAGTCAAGAATGAAACTACAAGTTGATTCTAATTTTAAACAACGAAAATGAAGCTACAAGTTGTTTTCAACTTCAAACGAGTCTGGAATGAAGCTACAAGTTTTTCCAACTTCAATCTAGCCAATAATGAAGCAACAAGTTGTTTACCGGCTCAAACGAGTCAAGAATGAAACTACAAGTTGATTCTAATTTTAAACAACTGAAAATGAAAGCTACAAGTTGTTTTCAACTTCAAACGAGTCTGGAATGAAGCTACAAGTTGTTTCCAACTTCAATCTAGCCAAATGAAGCAACAAGTTGTTTACAGGCTCTAAACGAGGTCAATAATGAAACTAAAGTTTGATTCTAATTTTAAACAACCGAAAATGAAGCTACAAATGGTTTCAACTTCAAACGAGTCTAGAATGAAGCTACAAGTTGAATTCCAACTTCAATCTCAGCCCAATAATGACGCAACAAGTTGTTTACAGGCTCAAACGAGTCAAGAATGAAACTTACAAGTTGATTCTAATTTAAACAACTGAAAAATGAAGCTACAAATTGTTTTTCAACTTCAAACGAGTCTAGAATGAAGCTACAGAGTTGTTATCCAAACTTCAAGCCTAGCCAATAATGAAGCAACAAGTTGTTTACAGGCTCAAACGAGTCAAGAATGAAACTACAAGACAACCGAAAATGAAGCTACAAATTGTTTTCAACTTCAAACGAGTCTAGAATGAAGCTACAAGTTGTTTCCAACTTCAATCTAGCCAATAATGAAGCAACAAGTTGTTTACAGGCTCAAACGAGTCAAGAATGAAACTACAAGTTGATTCTAATTTAAACAACCGAAAATGAAGCTACAAGTTGTGTTCAACTTCAAACGAGTCTGGAATGAAGCTACAAGTCGTTTCCAACTTCAATCCAGCCAATAATGAACAACAAGTTGTTTCCGGGCTCAAACGAGTCAAGAATGAAACTACAAATTGTTTTCAACTTCAACAAGTCTAGGAATGAAGCTACAAGTTTTTTCCAACTTCAATCTAGCCATAATGAAGCAACAAGTTGTTTCCAGGCTCAACGAGTCAAGAATGAAGCTAAAAGTTGTTTCTAATTTTAAACAACCGAAAATGAAGCTACAAGTTGTTTTCAACTTCAAACGAGTTTGGAGTGAAGCTACAAGTTGGTTCCAACTTCAATCTAGCCAATAATGAAACAACAGTTGTTTCCAGAGGCTCAAACGAGTCAAGAATGAAACTACAAGTTGATTCTAATTCTAAACAACCGAAAATGAAGCTACAAATTGTTTTCAACTTCAAACGAGTCTAGAATGAAGCTACAAGTTGTATCCAACTTCAATCTAGCCAATAATGAAGCAACAAGTTGTTTAGAGGCTCAAACGAGTCAACAATGAAACTACAAGTTGATTCTAATTTTAAACAACCGAAAATGAAGCTACAAATGTTTTCAACTTCAAACGAGTCTAGAATGAAGCTACAAGTTGCATCCAACTTCAATCTAGCCAATAATGAAGCAACAAGTTGTTTACAGGCTCAAACGAGTCAAGAATGAAACTACAGTTGATTCTAATTTAAACAACTGAAAATGAAGCTACAAGTTGTTTTCAACTTTAAACGAGTCTGAATGAAGCTAGATGTTGTTTCCAACTTCATCCAGCCAATAATGAAGCAACAAGTTGTTTCCGGCTAAACGAGTCAAGAATGAACTACAAGTTGTATCTAATTTAAACAACCGAAAAGAAGCTACAAATTGTTTTCCACTTCAAACGAGTCTAGAATTAAGCTACAAGTTGTTTCCAACTTCAATCTAACCAATAATGAAGCAACAAGTTGTTTACAGCCTCAAACGAGTCAAGAATGAAACTACAAGTTGATTCTAATTTTAAACAACCGAAAATGAAGCTACAAGTGTGTGTTCAACTTCAAACGAGTCTGGAATGAAGCTACAAGTCGTTTCCAACTTCAATCCACCCAATAATGAAACAACAAGTTGTTTCCGGGCTCAAACGAGTCAGAATGAAACTACAAATTTGTTTTCAACTTCAAACGAGTCTAGAATGAAGCTACAAGTTGTTTCCAACTCGATCTAGCCAATAATGAAGCAACAAGTGTTTACAGGCTGAAACGAGTCAAGAATGAAACTAAAAGTTGATTCTAATTTTAAACAACCGAAAATGAAGCTACAAGTTGTTTTCAACTTCAAACGAGTTTGGAATAAGCTACAAGTTGGTTCCAACTTCAATCTAGCCAATAATGAAACAACAAGTTGTTTCCAGAGCTCAACGAGTCAAGAATGAAACTACAAGTTGATTCTAATCTAAACAACCGAAAATGAAGCTACAAATTGTTTTCAACTTCAAACGAGTCTAGAATGAAGCTACAAGTTGTATCCAACTTCAATCTAGCCAATAATGAAGCAACAAGTTGTTTAGAGGCTCAAACGAGTCAACAATGAAACTACAAGTTGATTCTAATTTTAAACAACCGAAAATGAAGCTACAAATTGTTTTCAACTTCAAACGAGTCTAGAATGAAGCTACAAGTTGCATCCAACTTCAATCTAGCCAATAATGAAGCAACAAGTTGTTTACAGGCTCAAACGAGTCAAGAATGAAACTACAAGTTGATTCTAATTTTAAACAACTGAAAATGAAGCTACAAGTTGTTTTCAACTTCAAACGAGTCTGGAATGAAGCTAGATGTTGTTTCCAACTTCAATCCAGCCAATAATGAAGCAACAAGTTGTTTCCGGGCTAAAACGAGTCAATAATGAAACTACAAGTTGTATCTAATTTTAAACAACCGAAAATGAAGCTACAAATTGTTTTCCACTTCAAACGAGTCTAGAATGAAGCTACAAGTTGTTTCCAACTTCAATCTAACCAATAATGAAGCAACAAGTTGTTTACAGGCTCAAACGAGTCAAGAATGAAACTACAAGTTGATTCTAATTTTAAACAACCGAAAATGAAGCTACAAGTTGTGTTCAACTTCAAACGAGTCTGGAATGAAGCTACAAGTCGTTTCCAACTTCAATCCACCCAATAATGAAACAACAAGTTGTTTCCGGGCTCAAACGAGTCAAGAATGAAACTACAAATTGTTTTCAACTTCAAACGAGTCTAGAATGAAGCTACAAGTTGTTTCCAACTTCGATCTAGCCAATAATGAAGCAATAAGTTGTTTACAGGCTGAAACGAGTCAAGAATGAAACTAAAATTTGATTCTAATTTTAAACAACCGAAAATGAAGCTACAAGTTGTTTTCAACTTCAAACGAGTTTGGAATGAAGCTACAAGTTGGTTCCAACTTCAATCTAGCCAATAATGAAACAACAAGTTGTTTCCAGAGGCTCAAACGAGTCAAGAATGAAACTACAAGTTGATTCTAATTCTAAACAACCGAAAATGAAGCTACAAATTGTTTTCAACTTCAAACGAGTCTAGAATGAAGCTACAAGTTGTATCCAACTTCAATCTAGCCAATAATGAAGCAACAAGTTGTTTAGAGGCTCAAACGAGTCAACAATGAAACTACAAGTTGATTCCAATTTTAAACAACCGAAAATGAAGCTACAAATTGTTTTCAACTTCAAACGAGTCTAGAATGAAGCTACAAGTTGCATCCAACTTCAATCTAGCCAATAATGAAGCAACAAGTTGTTTACAGGCTCAAACGAGTCAAGAATGAAACTACAAGTTGATTCTAATTTTAAACAACTGAAAATGAAGCTACAAGTTGTTTTCAACTTCAAACGAGTCTGGAATGAAGCTAGATGTTGTTTCCAACTTCAATCCAGCCAATAATGAAGCAACAAGTTGTTTCCGGGCTAAAACGAGTCAAGAATGAAACTATAAGTTGTATCTAATTTTAAACAACCGAAAATGAAGCTACAAATTGTTTTCCACTTCAAACGAGTCTAGAATGAAGCTACAAGTTGTTTCCAACTTCAATCTAACCAATAATGAAGCAACAAGTTGTTTACAGGCTCAAACGAGTCAAGAATGAAACTACATGTTGATTCTAATTTTAAACAACCGAAAATGAAGCTACAAGTTGTGTTCAACTTCAAACGAGTCTGGAATGAAGCTACAAGTCGTTTCCAACTTCAATCTACCCAATAATGAAACAACAAGTTGTTTCCGGGCTCAAACGAGTCAAGAATGAAACTACAAATTGTTTTCAACTTCAAACGAGTCTAGAATGAAGCTACAAGTTGTTTCCAACTTCGATCTAGCCAATAATGAAGCAACAAGTTGTTTACAGGCTGAAACGAGTCAAGAATGAAACTAAAAGTTGATTCTAATTTTAAACAACCGAAAATGAAGCTACAAGTTGTTTTCAACTTCAAACGAGTTTGGAATGAAGCTACAAGTTGGTTCCAACTTCAATCTAGCCAATAATGAAACAACAAGTTGTTTCCAGAGGCTCAAACGAGTCAAGAATGAAACTACAAGTTGATTCTAATTCTAAACAACCGAAAATGAAGCTACAAATTGTTTTCAACTTCAAACGAGTCTAGAATGAAGCTACAAGTTGTATCCAACTTCAATCTAGCCAATAATGAAGCAACAAGTTGTTTAGAGGCTCAAACGAGTCAACAATGAAACTACAAGTTGATTCTAATTTTAAACAACTGAAAATGTAGCTACAAGTTGTTTTCAACTTCAAACGAGTCTGGAATGAAGCTAGATGTTGTTTCCAACTTCAATCCAGCCAATAATGAAGCAACAAGTTGTTTACAGGCTCAAACGAGTCAAGAATGAAACTACAAGTTTATTCTAATTTTAAACAACTGAAAATGAAGCTACAAATTGTTTTCAACTTCAAACGAGTCTTGAATGAAGCTACAAGTTGCATCCAACTTCAATCTAGCCAATAATGAAGCAACAAGTTGTTTACAGGCTCAAACGAGTCAAGAATGAAACTACAAGTTGATTCTAATTTTAAACAACTGAAAATGAAGATACAAATTGTTGTCAACTTCAAACGAGTCTGGAATGAAGCTAGATGTTGTTTCCAACTTCAATCCAACCAATAATGAAGCAACAAGTTGTTTCCAGGCTCAAACGAGTCAAGAATGAAACTACAAGTTGATTCTAATTTTAAACAACCGAAAATGAAGCTACAAATTGTTTTCAACTTCAAACGAGTCTAGAATGAAGCTACAAGTTGCATCCAACTTCAATCTAGCCAATAATGAAACAACAAGTTGTTTACAGGCTCAAACGAGTCAAGAATGAAACTACAAGTTGATTCTAATTTTAAACAACTGAAAATGAAGTTACAAGTTGTTTTCAACTTCAAACGAGTCTGGAATGAAGCTAGATGTTGTTTCCAACTTCAATCCAGCCAATAATGAAGCAACAAGTTGTTTCCGGGCTAAAACGAGTCAAGAATGAAACTACAAGTTGTATCTAATTATAAACAACCGAAAATGAAGCTACAAATTGTTTTCCACTTCAAACGAGTCTAGAATGAAGCTACAAGTTGTTTCCAACTTCAATCTAACCAATAATGAAGCAACAAGTTGTTTACAGGCTCAAACGAGTCAAGAATGAAACTACAAGTTGATTCTAATTTTAAACAACCGAAAATGAAGCTACAAGTTGTGTTCAACTTCAAACGAGTCTGGAATGAAGCTACAAGTCGTTTCCAACTTCAATCCACCCAATAATGAAACAACAACTTGTTTCCGGGCTCAAACGAGTCAAGAATGAAACTACAAATTGTTTTCAACTTCAAACGAGTCTAGAATGAAGCTACAAGTTGTTTCCAACTTCGATCTAGCCAATAATGAAGCAACAAGTTGTTTACAGGCTGAAACGAGTCAAGAATGAAACTAAAAGTTGATTCTAATTTTAAACAACCGAAAATGAAGCTACAAGTTGTTTTCAACTTCAAACGAGTTTGGAATGAAGCTACAAGTTGGTTCCAACTTCAATCTAGCCAATAATGAAACAACAAGTTGTTTCCAGAGGCTCAAACGAGTCAAGAATGAAACTACAAGTTGATTCTAATTCTAAACAACCGAAAATGAAGCTACAAATTGTTTTCAACTTCAAACGAGTCTAGAATGAAGCTACAAGTTGTATCCAACTTCAATCTAGCCAATAATGAAGCAACAAGTTGTTTAGAGGCTCAAACGAGTCAACAATGAAACTACAAGTTGATTCTAATTTTAAACAACTGAAAATGTAGCTACAAGTTGTTTTCAACTTCAAACAAGTCTGGAATGAAGCTAGATGTTGTTTCCAACTTCAATCCAGCCAATAATGAAGCAACAAGTTGTTTACAGGCTCAAACGAGTCAAGAATGAAACTACAAGTTTATTCTAATTTTAAACAACTGAAAATGAAGCTACAAATTGTTTTTAACTTCAAACGAGTCTTGAATGAAGCTACAAGTTGCATCCAACTTCAATCTAGCCAATAATGAAGCAACAAGTTGTTTACAGGCTCAAACGAGTCAAGAATGAAACTACAAGTTGATTCTAATTTTAAACAATTGAAAATGAAGATACAAATTCATGTCAACTTCAAACGAGTCTGGAATGAAGCTAGATGTTGTTTCCAACTTCAATCCAACAAATAATGAAGCAACAAGTTGTTTCCGGGCTCAAACGAGTCAAGAATGAAACTACAAGTTGATTCTAATTTTAAACAACCGAAAATGAAGCTACAAATTGTTTTCCACTTCAAACGAGTCTAGAATGAAGCTACAAGTTGTTTCCAACTTCAATCTAGCCAATAATGAAGCAACAAGTTGTTTACAGGCTCAAACGAGTCAAGAATGAAACTACAAGTTGATTCTAATTTTAAACAACCGAAAATGATGCTACAAGTTGTGTTCAACTTCAAACGAGTCTGGAATGAAGCTACAAGTCGTTTCCAACTTCAATCCATCCAATAATGAAGCAACAAGATGTTTCCGGGCTCAAACGAGTCAAGAATGAAACTACAAATTGTTTTCAACTTCAAACGAGTCTGGAATGAAGCTACAAGTCGTTTCCAACTTCAATCCATCCAATAATGAAGCAACAAGTTGTTTCCGGGCTCAAACGAGTCAAGAATGAAGCTACAAGTTGTTTTCAACTTCAAACGAGTCTGGAATGAAGCTACATGTTGTTTCCAACATCAATCCAGCCAATAATGAAGCAACAAGTTGTTTCCGGGCTCAAACGAGTCAAGAATGAAACTACAAACTGTTTTCAACTTCAAACGAGTCTAGAATGAAACTACAAGTTGTATCCAACTTCAATCTAGCCAATAATGAAGCAACAAGTTGTTTACAGGCTCAAACGAGTCAAGAATGAAACTACAAGTTGATTCTAATTTTAAACAACCGAAAATGTAGCTACAAATTGTTTTCAACTTCAAACGAGTCTAGAATGAAGCTACAAGTTGCATCCAACTTCAATCTAGCCAATAATGAAGCAACAAGTTGTTTACAGGCTCAAACGAGTCAAGAATGAAACTACAAGTTGATTCTAATTTTAAACAACTGAAAATGATGCTACAAGTTGTTTTCAACTTCAAACGAGTCTGGAATGAACCTAGATGCTGTTTCCAACTTCAATCCAGCCAATAATGAAGCAACAAGTTGTTTCCGGGCTCAAACGAGTCAAGAATGAAACTACAAATTGTTTTCAACTTCAAACGAGTCTGGAATGAAGCTACAAGTCGTTTCCAACTTCAATCCATCCAATAATGAAGCAACAAGTTGTTTCCGGGCTCAAACGAGTGAAGAATGAAGCTACAAGTTGCATCCAACTTCAATCTAGCCAATAATGAAGCAACAAGTTGTTTACAGGCTCAAACGAGTCAAGAATGAAGCTACAAGTTGTTTCCAACTTCAATCTAACCAATAATGAAGCAACAAGTTGTTTACAGGCTCAAACGAGTCAAGAATGAAACTACAAGTTGATTCTAATTTTAAACAACCGAAAATGATGCTACAAGTTGTTTTCAACTTCAAACGAGTCTCGAATGAAGCTACATGTTGTTTCCAACTTCAATCCAGCCAATAATGAAGCAACAAGTTGTTTCCGGGCTCAAACGAGTCAAGAATGAAACTACAAACTGTTTTCAACTTCAAACGAGTCTAGAATGAAGCTACAAGTTGTATCCAACTTCAATCTAGCCAATAATGAAGCAACAAGTTGTTTACAGGCTCAAACGAGTCAAGAATGAAACTACAAGTTGATTCTAATTTTAAACAACCGAAAATGAAGCTACAAATTGTTTTCAACTTCAAACGAGTCTGGAATGAAGCTACAAGTCGCTTCCAACTTCAATCCATCCAATAATGAAGCAACAAGTTGTTTCCGGGCTCAAACGAGTCAAGAATGAAACTACAAATTGTTTTCAACTTCAAACGAGTCTGGAATGAAGCTACAAGTCGTTTCCAACTTCAATCCATCCAATAATGAAGCAACAAGTTGTTTCCGGGCTCAAACGAGTCAAGAATGAAGCTACAAGTTGTTTTCAACTTCAAACGAGTCTGGAATGAAGCTACAAGTCGTTTCCAACTTCAATCCATCCAATAATGAAGCAACAAGTTGTTTCCGGGCTCAAACGAGTCAAGAATGAAGCTACAAGTTGTTTTCAACTTCAAACGAGTCTGGAATGAAGCTACATGTTGTTTCCAACTTCAATCCAGCCAATAATGAAGCAACAAGTTGTTTCCGGGCTCAAACGAGTCAAGAATGAAACTACAAACTGTTTTCAACTTCAAACGAGTCTAGAATGAAGCTACAAGTTGTATCCAACTTCAATCTAGCCAATAATGAAGCAACAAGTTGTTTACAGGCTCAAACGAGTCAAGAATGAAACTACAAGTTGATTCTAATTTTAAACAACCGAAAATGAAGCTACAAATTGTTTTCAACTTCAAACGAGTCTAGAATGAAGCTACAAGTTGCATCCAACTTCAATCTAGCCAATAATGAAGCAACAAGTTGTTTACAGGCTCAAACGAGTCAAGAATGAAACTACAAGTTGATTCTAATTTTAAACAACTGAAAATGAAGCTACAAGTTGTTTTCAACTTCAAACGAGTCTGGAATGAAGCTAGATGTTGTTTCCAACTTCAATCCAGCCAATAATGAAGCAACAAGTTGTTTCCGGGCTAAAACGAGTCAAGAATGAAACTACAAGTTGTATCTAATTTTAAACAACCGAAAATGAAGCTACAAGTTGTTTTCAACTTCAAACGAGTTTGGAATGAAGCTACAAGTTGGTTCCAACTTCAATCTAGCCAATAATGAAACAACAAGTTGTTTCCAGAGGCTCAAACGAGTCAAGACTGAAACTACAAGTTGATTCTAATTTTAAACAACCGAAAATGAAGCTACAAATTGTTTTCAACTTCAAACGAGTCTTGAATGAAGCTACAAGTTGCATCCAACTTTAATCTAGCCAATAATGAAGCAACAAGTTGTTTACAGGCTCAAACGAGTCAAGAATGAAACTACAAGTTGATTCTAATTTTAAACAACTGAAAATGAAGCTACAAGTTGTTTTCAACTTCAAACGAGTCTGGAATAAAGCTAGATGTTGTTTCCAACTTCAATCCAGCCAATAATGAAGCAACAAGTTGTTTCCGGGCTCAAACGAGTCAAGAATGAAACTACAAGTTGATTCTAATTTTAAACAACCGAAAATGAAGCTACAAATTGTTTTCCACTTCAAACGAGTCTAGAATGAAGCTACAAGTTGTTTCCAACTTCAATCTAACCAATAATGAAGCAACAAGTTGTTTACAGGCTAAAACGAGTCAAGAATGAAACTACAAGTTGATTCTAATTTTAAACAACCGAAAATGATGCTACAAGTTGTGTTCAACTTCAAACGAGTCTGGAATGAAGCTACAAGTCGTTTCCAACTTCAATCCTTCCAATAATGAAGCAACAAGTTGTTTCCGGGCTCAAACGAGTCAAGAATGAAATTACAAATTGTTTTCAACTTCAAACGAGTCTGGAATGAAGCTACAAGTCCTTTCCAACTTCAATCCATCCAATAATGAAGCAACAAGTTGTTTCCGGGCTCAAACGAGTCAAGAATGAAGCTACAAGTTGTTTTCAACTTCAAACGAGTCTGGAATGAAGCTACATGTTGTTTCCAACTTCAATCCAGCCAATAATGAAGCAACAAGTTGTTTCCGGGCTCAAACGAGTCAAGAATGAAACTACAAACTGTTTTCAACTTCAAACGAGTCTAGAATGAAGCTACAAGTTGTATCCAACTTCAATCTAGCCAATAATGAAGCAACAAGTTGTTTACAGGCTCAAACGAGTCAAGAATGAAACTACAAGTTGATTCTAATTTTAAACAACCGAAAATGAAGCTACAAATTGTTTTCAACTTCAAACGAGTCTGGAATGAAGCTACAAGTCGCTTCCAACTTCAATCCATCCAATAATGAAGCAACAAGTTGTTTCCGGGCTCAAACGAGTCAAGAATGAAACTACAAATTGTTTTCAACTTCAAACGAGTCTGGAATGAAGCTAGATGTTGTTTCCAACTTCAATCCAGCCAATAATGAAGCAACAAGTTGTTTCCGGGCTAAAACGAGTCAAGAATGAAACTACAAGTTGTATCTAATTTTAAACAACCGAAAATGAAGCTACAAGTTGTTTTCAACTTCAAACGAGTTTGGAATGAAGCTACAAGTTGGTTCCAACTTCAATCTAGCCAATAATGAAACAACAAGTTGTTTCCAGAGGCTCAAACGAGTCAAGACTGAAACTACAAGTTGATTCTAATTTTAAACAACCGAAAATGAAGCTACAAATTGTTTTCAACTTCAAACGAGTCTTGAATGAAGCTACAAGTTGCATCCAACTTTAATCTAGCCAATAATGAAGCAACAAGTTGTTTACAGGCTCAAACGAGTCAAGAATGAAACTACAAGTTGATTCTAATTTTAAACAACTGAAAATGAAGCTACAAGTTGTTTTCAACTTCAAACGAGTCTGGAATAAAGCTAGATGTTGTTTCCAACTTCAATCCAGCCAATAATGAAGCAACAAGTTGTTTCCGGGCTCAAACGAGTCAAGAATGAAACTACAAGTTGATTCTAATTTTAAACAACCGAAAATGAAGCTACAAATTGTTTTCCACTTCAAACGAGTCTAGAATGAAGCTACAAGTTGTTTCCAACTTCAATCTAACCAATAATGAAGCAACAAGTTGTTTACAGGCTAAAACGAGTCAAGAATGAAACTACAAGTTGATTCTAATTTTAAACAACCGAAAATGATGCTACAAGTTGTGTTCAACTTCAAACGAGTCTGGAATGAAGCTACAAGTCGTTTCCAACTTCAATCCTTCCAATAATGAAGCAACAAGTTGTTTCCGGGCTCAAACGAGTCAAGAATGAAATTACAAATTGTTTTCAACTTCAAACGAGTCTGGAATGAAGCTACAAGTCCTTTCCAACTTCAATCCATCCAATAATGAAGCAACAAGTTGTTTCCGGGCTCAAACGAGTCAAGAATGAAGCTACAAGTTGTTTTCAACTTCAAACGAGTCTGGAATGAAGCTACATGTTGTTTCCAACTTCAATCCAGCCAATAATGAAGCAACAAGTTGTTTCCGGGCTCAAACGAGTCAAGAATGAAACTACAAACTGTTTTCAACTTCAAACGAGTCTAGAATGAAGCTACAAGTTGTATCCAACTTCAATCTAGCCAATAATGAAGCAACAAGTTGTTTACAGGCTCAAACGAGTCAAGAATGAAACTACAAGTTGATTCTAATTTTAAACAACCGAAAATGAAGCTACAAATTGTTTTCAACTTCAAACGAGTCTGGAATGAAGCTACAAGTCGCTTCCAACTTCAATCCATCCAATAATGAAGCAACAAGTTGTTTCCGGGCTCAAACGAGTCAAGAATGAAACTACAAATTGTTTTCAACTTCAAACGAGTCTGGAATGAAGCTACAAGTCGTTTCCAACTTCAATCCATCCAATAATGAAGCAACAAGTTTTTTCCGGGCTCAAACGAGTCAAGAATGAAGCTACAAGTTGTTTTCAACTTCAAACGAGTCTGGAATGAAGCTACAAGTCGTTTCCAACTTCAATCCATCCAATAATGAAGCAACAAGTTGTTTCCGGTCTCAAACGAGTCAAGAATGAAGCTACAAGTTGTTTTCAACTTCAAACGAGTCTGGAATGAAGCTACATGTTGTTTCCAACTTCAATCCAGCCAATAATGAAGCAACAAGTTGTTTCCGGGCTCAAACGAGTCAAGAATGAAACTACAAACTGTTTTCAACTTCAAACGAGTCTAGAATGAAGCTACAAGTTGTATCCAACTTCAATCTAGCCAATAATGAAGCAACAAGTTGTTTACAGGCTCAAACGAGTCAAGAATGAAACTACAAGTTGATTCTAATTTTAAACAACCGAAAATGAAGCTACAAATTGTTTTCAACTTCAAACGAGTCTAGAATGAAGCTACAAGTTGCATCCAACTTCAATCTAGCCAATAATGAAGCAACAAGTTGTTTACAGGCTCAAACGAGTCAAGAATGAAACTACAAGTTGATTCTAATTTTAAACAACTGAAAATGAAGCTACAAGTTGTTTTCAACTTCAAACGAGTCTGGAATGAAGCTAGATGTTGTTTCCAACTTCAATCCAGCCAATAATGAAGCAACAAGTTGTTTCCGGGCTAAAACGAGTCAAGAATGAAACTACAAGTTGTATCTAATTTTAAACAACCGAAAATGAAGCTACAAGTTGTTTTCAACTTCAAACGAGTTTGGAATGAAGCTACAAGTTGGTTCCAACTTCAATCTAGCCAATAATGAAACAACAAGTTGTTTCCAGAGGCTCAAACGAGTCAAGAATGAAACTACAAGTTGATTCTAATTTTAAACAACCGAAAATGAAGCTACAAATTGTTTTCAACTTCAAACGAGTCTAGAATGAAGCTACAAGTTGCATCCAACTTCAATCTAGCCAATAATGAAGCAACAAGTTGTTTACAGGCTCAAACGAGTCAAGAATGAAACTACAAGTTGATTCTAATTTTAAACAACTGAAAATGAAGCTACAAGTTGTTTTCAACTTCAAACGAGTCTGGAATGAAGCTAGATGTTGTTTCCAACTTCAATCCAGCCAATAATGAAGCAACAAGTTGTTTCCGGGCTAAAACGAGTCAAGAATGAAACTACAAGTTGTATCTAATTTTAAACAACCGAAAATGAAGCTACAAGTTGTTTTCAACTTCAAACGAGTTTGGAATGAAGCTACAAGTTGGTTCCAACTTCAATCTAGCCAATAATGAAACAACAAGTTGTTTCCAGAGGCTCAAACGAGTCAAGAATGAAACTACAAGTTGATTCTAATTTTAAACAACCGAAAATGAAGCTACAAATTGTTTTCAACTTCAAACGAGTCTAGAATGATGCTACAAGTTGTATCCAACTTCAATCTAGCCAATAATGAAGCAACAAGTTGTTTACAAGCTCAAACGAGTCAACAATGAAACTACAAGTTGATTCTAATTTTAAACAACTGAAAATGAAGCTACAAGTTGTTTTCAACTTCAAACGAGTCTGGAATGAAGCTATATGTTGTTTCCAACTTCAATCCAGCCAATAATGAAGCAACAAGTTGTTTCCGGGCTAAAACGAGTCAAGAATGAAACTACAAGTTGTATCTAATTTTAAACAACCGAAAATGAAGCTACAAGTTGTTTTCAACTTCAAACGAGTTTGGAATGAAGCTACAAGTTGGTTCCAACTTCAATCTAGCCAATAATGAAACAACAAGTTGTTTCCAGAGGCTCAAACGAGTCAAGAATGAAACTACAAGTTGATTCTAATTTTAAACAACCGAAAATGAAGCTACAAATTGTTTTCAACTTCAAACGAGTCTAGAATGAAGCTACAAGTTGCATCCAACTTCAATCTAGCCAATAATGAAGCAACAAGTTGTTTACAGGCTCAAACGAGTCAAGAATGAAGCTACAAGTTGTTTCCAACTTCAATCTAACCAATAATGAAGCAACAAGTTGTTTACAGGCTCAAACGAGTCAAGAATGAAACTACAAGTTGATTCTAATTTTAAACAACCGAAAATGATGCTACAAGTTGTGTTCAACTTCAAACGAGTCTGGAATGAAGCTACAAGTCGTTTCCAACTTCAATCCATCCAATAATGAAGCAACAAGTTGTTTCCGGGCTCAAACGAGTCAAGAATGAAACTACAAATTGTTTTCAACTTCAAACGAGTCTGGAATGAAGCTACAAGTCGTTTCCAACTTCAATCCATCCAATAATGAAGCAACAAGTTGTTTCCGGGCTCAAACGAGTCAAGAATGAAGCTACAAGTTGTTTTAAACTTCAAACGAGTCTGGAATGAAGCTACATGTTGTTTCCAACTTCAATCCAGCCAATAATGAAGCAACAAGTTGTTTCCGGGCTCAAACGAGTCAAGAATGAAACTACAAACTGTTTTCAACTTCAAACGAGTCTAGAATGAAGCTACAAGTTGTATCCAATTTCAATCTAGCCAATAATGAAGCAACAAGTTGTTTACAGGCTCAAACGAGTCAAGAATGAAACTACAAGTTGATTCTAATTTTAAACAACTGAAAATGAAGCTACAAGTTCTTTTCAACTTCAAACGAGTCTGGAATGAAGCTAGATGTTGTTTCCAACTTCAATCCAGCCAATAATGAAGCAACAAGTTGTTTCCGGGCTAAAACGAGTCAAGAATGAAACTACAAGTCGTATCTAATTTTAAACAACCGAAAATGAAGCTACAAGTTGTTTTCAACTTCAAACGAGTTTGGAATGAAGCTACAAGTTGGTTCCAACTTCAATCTAGCCAATAATGAAACAACAAGTTGTTTCCAGAGGCTCAAACGAGTCAAGAATGAAACTACAAGTTGATTCTAATTTTAAACAACCGAAAATGAAGCTACAAATTGTTTTCAACTTCAAACGAGTCTAGAATGAAGCTACAAGTTGTATCCAACTTCAATCTAGCCAATAATGAAGCAACAAGTTGTTTACAAGCTCAAACGAGTCAACAATGAAACTACAAGTTGATTCTAATTTTAAACAACTGAAAATGAAGCTACAAGTTGTTTTCAACTTCAAACGAGTCTGGAATGAAGCTAGATGTTGTTTCCAACTTCAATCCAGCCAATAATGAAGCAACAAGTTGTTTCCGGGCTAAAACGAGTCAAGAATGAAACTACAAGTTGTATCTAATTTTAAACAACCGAAAATGAAGCTACAAGTTGTTTTCAACTTCAAACGAGTTTGGAATGAAGCTACAAGTTGGTTCCAACTTCAATCTAGCCAATAATGAAACAACAAGTTGTTTCCAGAGGCTCAAACGAGTCAAGAATGAAACTACAAGTTGATTCTAATTTTAAACAACCGAAAATGAAGCTACAAATTGTTTTCAACTTCAAACGAGTCTAGAATGAAGCTACAATTTGCATCCAACTTCAATCTAGCCAATAATGAAGCAACAAGTTGTTTACAGGCTCAAACGAGTCAAGAATGAAACTACAAGTTGATTCTAATTTTAAACAACTGAAAATGAAGCTACAAGTTGTTTTCAACTTCAAACGAGTCTGGAATGAAGCTAGATGTTGTTTCCAACTTCAATCCAGCCAATAATGAAGCAACAAGTTGTTTCCGGGCTAAAACGAGTCAAGAATGAAACTACAAGTTGTATCTAATTTTAAACAACCGAAAATGAAGCTACAAGTTGTTTTCAACTTCAAACGAGTTTGGAATGAAGCTACAAGTTGGTTCCAACTTCAATCTAGCCAATAATGAAACAACAAGTTGTTTCCAGAGGCTCAAACGAGTCAAGAATGAAACTACAAGTTGATTCTAATTTTAAACAACCGAAAATGAAGCTACAAATTGTTTTCAACTTCAAACGAGTCTAGAATGATGCTACAAGTTGTATCCAACTTCAATCTAGCCAATAATGAAGCAACAAGTTGTTTACAAGCTCAAACGAGTCAACAATGAAACTACAAGTTGATTCTAATTTTAAACAACTGAAAATGAAGCTACAAGTTGTTTTCAACTTCAAACGAGTCTGGAATGAAGCTATATGTTGTTTCCAACTTCAATCCAGCCAATAATGAAGCAACAAGTTGTTTCCGGGCTAAAACGAGTCAAGAATGAAACTACAAGTTGTATCTAATTTTAAACAACCGAAAATGAAGCTACAAGTTGTTTTCAACTTCAAACGAGTTTGGAATGAAGCTACAAGTTGGTTCCAACTTCAATCTAGCCAATAATGAAACAACAAGTTGTTTCCAGAGGCTCAAACGAGTCAAGAATGAAACTACAAGTTGATTCTAATTTTAAACAACCGAAAATGAAGCTACAAATTGTTTTCAACTTCAAACGAGTCTAGAATGAAGCTACAAGTTGCATCCAACTTCAATCTAGCCAATAATGAAGCAACAAGTTGTTTACAGGCTCAAACGAGTCAAGAATGAAGCTACAAGTTGTTTCCAACTTCAGTCTAACCAATAATGAAGCAACAAGTTGTTTACAGGCTCAAACGAGTCAAGAATGAAACTACAAGTTGATTCTAATTTTAAACAACCGAAAATGATGCTACAAGTTGTGTTCAACTTCAAACGAGTCTGGAATGAAGCTACAAGTCGTTTCCAACTTCAATCCATCCAATAATGAAGCAACAAGTTGTTTCCGGGCTCGAACGAGTCAAGAATGAAACTACAAATTGTTTTCAACTTCAAACGAGTCTGGAATGAAGCTACAAGTCGTTTCCAACTTCAATCCATCCAATAATGAAGCAACAAGTTGTTTCCGGGCTCAAACGAGTCAAGAATGAAGCTACAAGTTGTTTTCAACTTCAAACGAGTCTGGAATGAAGCTACATGTTGTTTCCAACTTCAATCCAGCCAATAATGAAGCAACAAGTTGTTTCCGGGCTCAAACGAGTCAAGAATGAAACTACAAACTGTTTTCAACTTCAAACGAGTCTAGAATGAAGCTACAAGTTGTATCCAATTTCAATCTAGCCAATAATGAAGCAACAAGTTGTTTACAGGCTCAAACGAGTCAAGAATGAAACTACAAGTTGATTCTAATTTTAAACAACTGAAAATGAAGCTACAAGTTCTTTTCAACTTCAAACGAGTCTGGAATGAAGCTAGATGTTGTTTCCAACTTCAATCCAGCCAATAATGAAGCAACAAGTTGTTTCCGGGCTAAAACGAGTCAAGAATGAAACTACAAGTCGTATCTAATTTTAAACAACCGAAAATGAAGCTACAAGTTGTTTTCAACTTCAAACGAGGTTGGAATGAAGCTACAAGTTGGTTCCAACTTCAATCTAGCCAATAATGAAACAACAAGTTGTTTCCAGAGGCTCAAACGAGTCAAGAATGAAACTACAAGTTGATTCTAATTTTAAACAACCGAAAATGAAGCTACAAATTGTTTTCAACTTCAAACGAGTCTAGAATGAAGCTACAAGTTGTATCCAACTTCAATCTAGCCAATAATGAAGCAACAAGTTGTTTACAGGCTCAAACGAGTCAACAATGAAACTACAAGTTGATTCTAATTTTAAACAACTGAAAATGAAGCTACAAGTTGTTTTCAACTTCAAACGAGTCTGGAATGAAGCTAGATGTTGTTTCCAACTTCAATCCAGCCAATAATGAAGCAACAAGTTGTTTCCGGGCTAAAACGAGTCAAGAATGAAACTACAAGTTGTATCTAATTTTAAACAACCGAAAATGAAGCTACAAGTTGTTTTCAACTTCAAACGAGTTTGGAATGAAGCTACAAGTTGGTTCCAACTTCAATCTAGCCAATAATGAAACAACAAGTTGTTTCCAGAGGCTCAAACGAGTCAAGAATGAAACTACAAGTTGATTCTAATTTTAAACAACCGAAAATGAAGCTACAAATTGTTTTCAACTTCAAACGAGTCTAGAATGAAGCTACAAGTTGCATCCAACTTCAATCTAGCCAATAATGAAGCAACAAGTTGTTTACAGGCTCAAACGAGTCAAGAATGAAGCTACAAGTTGTTTCCAACTTCAATCTAACCAATAATGAAGCAACAAGTTGTTTACAGGCTCAAACGAGTCAAGAATGAAACTACAAGTTGATTCTAATTTTAAACAACCGAAAATGATGCTACAAGTTGTGTTCAACTTCATACGAGTCTGGAATGAAGCTACAAGTCGTTTCCAACTTCAATCCATCCAATAATGAAGCAACAAGTTGTTTCCGGGCTCAAACGAGTCAAGAATGAAACTACAAATTGTTTTCAACTTCAAACGAGTCTGGAATGAAGCTACAAGTCGTTTCCAACTTCAATCCATCCAATAATGAAGCAACAAGTTGTTTCCGGGCTCAAACGAGTCAAGAATGAAGCTACAAGTTGTTTTCAACTTCAAACGAGTCTGGAATGAAGCTACATGTTGTTTCCAACTTCAATCCAGCCAATAATGAAGCAACAAGTTGTTTCCGGGCTCAAACGAGTCAAGAATGAAACTACAAACTGTTTTCAACTTCAAACGAGTCTAGAATGAAGCTACAAGTTGTATCCAATTTCAATCTAGCCAATAATGAAGCAACAAGTTGTTTACAGGCTCAAACGAGTCAAGAATGAAACTACAAGTTGATTCTAATTTTAAACAACCGAAAATGAAGCTACAAATTGTTTTCAACTTCAAACGAGTCTAGAATGAAGCTACAAGTTGCATCCAACTTCAATCTAGCCAATAATGAAGCAACAAGTTGTTTACAGGCTCAAACGAGTCAAGAATGAAACTACAAGTTGATTCTAATTTTAAACAACTGAAAATGAAGCTACAAGTTGTTTTCAACTTCAAACGAGTCTGGAATGAAGCTAGATGTTGTTTCCAACTTCAATCCAGCCAATAATGAAGCAACAAGTTGTTTCCGGGCTAAAACGAGTCAAGAATGAAACTACAAGTTGTATCTAATTTTAAACAACCGAAAATGAAGCTACAAGTTGTTTTCAACTTCAAACGAGTCTGGAATGAAGCTAGATGTTGTTTCCAACTTCAATCCAGCCAATAATGAAGCAACAAGTTGTTTCCGGGCTAAAACGAGTCAAGAATGAAACTACAAGTCGTATCTAATTTTAAACAACCGAAAATGAAGCTACAAGTTGTTTTCAACTTCAAACGAGGTTGGAATGAAGCTACAAGTTGGTTCCAACTTCAATCTAGCCAATAATGAAACAACAAGTTGTTTCCAGAGGCTCAAACGAGTCAAGAATGAAACTACAAGTTGATTCTAATTTTAAACAACCGAAAATGAAGCTACAAATTGTTTTCAACTTCAAACGAGTCTAGAATGAAGCTACAAGTTGTATCCAACTTCAATCTAGCCAATAATGAAGCAACAAGTTGTTTACAGGCTCAAACGAGTCAACAATGAAACTACAAGTTGATTCTAATTTTAAACAACTGAAAATGAAGCTACAAGTTGTTTTCAACTTCAAACGAGTCTGGAATGAAGCTAGATGTTGTTTCCAACTTCAATCCAGCCAATAATGAAGCAACAAGTTGTTTCCGGGCTAAAACGAGTCAAGAATGAAACTACAAGTTGTATCTAATTTTAAACAACCGAAAATGAAGCTACAAGTTGTTTTCAACTTCAAACGAGTTTGGAATGAAGCTACAAGTTGGTTCCAACTTCAATCTAGCCAATAATGAAACAACAAGTTGTTTCCAGAGGCTCAAACGAGTCAAGAATGAAACTACAAGTTGATTCTAATTTTAAACAACCGAAAATGAAGCTACAAATTGTTTTCAACTTCAAACGAGTCTAGAATGAAGCTACAAGTTGCATCCAACTTCAATCTAGCCAATAATGAAGCAACAAGTTGTTTACAGGCTCAAACGAGTCAAGAATGAAGCTACAAGTTGTTTCCAACTTCAATCTAACCAATAATGAAGCAACAAGTTGTTTACAGGCTCAAACGAGTCAAGAATGAAACTACAAGTTGATTCTAATTTTAAACAACCGAAAATGATGCTACAAGTTGTGTTCAACTTCATACGAGTCTGGAATGAAGCTACAAGTCGTTTCCAACTTCAATCCATCCAATAATGAAGCAACAAGTTGTTTCCGGGCTCAAACGAGTCAAGAATGAAACTACAAATTGTTTTCAACTTCAAACGAGTCTGGAATGAAGCTACAAGTCGTTTCCAACTTCAATCCATCCAATAATGAAGCAACAAGTTGTTTCCGGGCTCAAACGAGTCAAGAATGAAGCTACAAGTTGTTTTCAACTTCAAACGAGTCTGGAATGAAGCTACATGTTGTTTCCAACTTCAATCCAGCCAATAATGAAGCAACAAGTTGTTTCCGGGCTCAAACGAGTCAAGAATGAAACTACAAACTGTTTTCAACTTCAAACGAGTCTAGAATGAAGCTACAAGTTGTATCCAATTTCAATCTAGCCAATAATGAAGCAACAAGTTGTTTACAGGCTCAAACGAGTCAAGAATGAAACTACAAGTTGATTCTAATTTTAAACAACCGAAAATGAAGCTACAAATTGTTTTCAACTTCAAACGAGTCTAGAATGAAGCTACAAGTTGCATCCAACTTCAATCTAGCCAATAATGAAGCAACAAGTTGTTTACAGGCTCAAACGAGTCAAGAATGAAACTACAAGTTGATTCTAATTTTAAACAACTGAAAATGAAGCTACAAGTTGTTTTCAACTTCAAACGAGTCTGGAATGAAGCTAGATGTTGTTTCCAACTTCAATCCAGCCAATAATGAAGCAACAAGTTGTTTCCGGGCTAAAACGAGTCAAGAATGAAACTACAAGTTGTATCTAATTTTAAACAACCGAAAATGAAGCTACAAGTTGTTTTCAACTTCAAACGAGTTTGGAATGAAGCTACAAGTTGGTTCCAACTTCAATCTAGCCAATAATGAAACAACAAGTTGTTTCCAGAGGCTCAAACGAGTCAAGAATGAAACTACAAGTTGATTCTAATTTTAAACAACCGAAAATGAAACTACAAATTGTTTTCAACTTCAAACGAGTCTCGAATGAAGCTACAAGTTGTATCCAACTTCAATCTAGCCAATAATGAAGCAACAAGTTGTTTACAGGCTCAAACGAGTCAACAATGAAACTACAAGTTGATTCTAATTTTAAACAACTGAAAATGAAGCTACAAGTTGTTTTCAACTTCAAACGAGTCTGGAATGAAGCTAGATGTTGTTTCCAACTTCAATCCAGCCAATAATGAAGCAACAAGTTGTTTCCGGGCTAAAACGGGTCAAGAATGAAACTACAAGTTGTATCTAATTTTAAACAACCGAAAATGAAGCTACAAGTTGTTTTCAACTTCAAACGAGTTTGGAATGAAGCTACAAGTTGGTTCTAACTTCAATCTAGCCAATAATGAAACAACAAGTTGTTTCCAGAGGCTCAAACGAGTCAAGAATGAAACTACAAGTTGATTCTAATTTTAAACAACCGAAAATGAAGCTACAAATTGTTTTCAACTTCAAACGAGTCTAGAATGAAGCTACAAGTTGTATCCAACTTCAATCTAGCTAATAATGAAGCAACAAGTTGTTTACAGGCTCAAACGAGTCAACAATGAAACTACAAGTTGATTCTAATTTTAAACAACTGAAAATGAAGCTACAAGTTGTTTTCAACTTTAAACGAGTCTGGAATGAAGCTAGATGTTGTTTCCAACTTCAATCCAGCCAATAATGAAGCAACAAGTTGTTTCCGGGCTAAAACGAGTCAAGAATGAAACTACAAGTTGTATCTAATTTTAAACAACCGAAAATGAAGCTACAAGTTGTTTTCAACTTCAAACGAGTTTGGAATGAAGCTACAAGTTGGTTCCAACTTCAATCTAGCCAATAATGAAACAACAAGTTGTTTCCAGAGGCTCAAACGAGTCAAGAATGAAACTACAAGTTGATTCTAATTTTAAACAACCGAAAATGAAGCTACAAATTGTTTTCAACTTCAAACGAGTCTAGAATGAAGCTACAAGTTGTATCCAACTTCAATCTAGCCAATAATGAAGCAACAAGTTGTTTACAGGCTCAAACGAGTCAAGAATGAAACTACAAGTTGATTCTAATTTTAAACAACTGAAAATGAAGCTACAAGTTGTTTTCAACTTCAAACGAGTCAGGAATGAAGCTAGATGTTGTTTCCAACTTCAATCCAGCCAATAACGAAGCAACAAGTTGTTTCCGGGCTAAAACGAGTCAAGAATGAAACTACAAGTTGTATCTAATTTTAAACAACCGAAAATGAAGCTACAAGTTGTGTAACGCCTGTAATATTTGACTAATATATATATTACAGTATTTCATTTTGGAGATATATTAAATTTCGTGTTTTAATTGCCAAACTATGTGAATTTGACTCGTTTATCGTTACATGACTTTCGTATGTCGTTAAAATGTACTTATATGACTTTTGGTGAATAATTCTCGCTACGCGATTAAATAGTATTACTAGTTGCGACGGTTTTGACTTTATATTAATAAATGTGATCGTTGCCGTTACCCGATTAAATAATAATAGAGATATATGCGATTTAGTGATATTTGATAAATTGCGAGTAGCCGATAAACTTTAACTTATAAAATAGCGTTTGGTGTATATATTCTTCTCGAGATTTTACGTGTATTATATTCGTGTTTTATATTTATGTAAAATGTGACTATTAGAGCTCTACTTGTAATATTTCTTTTAAAATTCATTCCTTGTCCAAAATTTGTGAAAACTATTTTATTAAACTTCTAAAATCCCATACTATTTGTGATATTAATTTCATGATTTATAGATTTGTACTTTATTTATTAAAACTCTTTCTTTTAATGTTCTTTTAATCACACTTTTATTAATTATCAAAAGACTACATTACCCTTGCATGCATTTTACACTAACACTTGGAAGAAGGATAAGCTAGTCATTCTACACTCCACTACCATTAGTTGGTCAAGTCAAAACACTAGAAAACAAACTAACACATGCTTCCACACTTCACATGATCATATACAACCACAACACACAAACCCACTTCTCTCATCTCTCTCTTCTCTCTCCCTCACCCTCTCTCTCGGCTGAACCCAAAAACCCTCCCCTCTCTCCACCATTTTCTTTCATTCTCTTTCATTTCAAGCTTTTGGAGGCCAAGACTTTCACTCTCTAAGCTTGCATCTTCACTTGAGGTTAGAAACTTTTGTTGCATGTTGATTTGGAGCCGAAATGGGGCTTTGATCCTTGTGGATTTAGAGTCACCATTTTGGAGGTTCCTATATGATGATCTTGTTGTGTTTTTGGTGAGGTTTTACATCTCATTTTAGCCAAAAAGCACTTGTTCATCACCCTCGGCAATGAACTCAAAGAGAGCCGAGGGAATGGTTTGGTTTTTTTGAAGTTTTGATGGTTTTTGAGTTTGGTTTCTTGTATATTCGAAGGGTGTGATGCTTTGGTAAGAGTTTGGTGTAATTTCAGCCTTTGCATGTTAGTATTTTGATGTTATATGATGAGATAAAGCTATGTATAAGAAACTCTAGTGATGCATGTTGAGTTATTTGAAAACCGAGTGTTAAGCTTTGGAATTGAGTTTTGTATGTGATTTTTGAGTAATGCATGCCATGTTCTAAGCGTTAAAACGATAGTTTATGGTGTGTATGATGATATCTAGTAGTAATCAGTAGCTATTATGTGAATACCATGTTGATATACTCGAAAATTTGCTCATATATGCTCCCTGAAATTCTGCTCTGTTTTACCTCTATATATGCCTCGGTTTTGTGCTCTTGGATGGTTAAATTTGGTAATATCTTGCTTGTGTGACTAGTCAGTAGGTGTATGTATATTGTAGAATAGGATTGTGGCTTGGTTTGTTGGTTTGAGGAGTTTTGGAGGGTGTTAAGGTGGAAGGAGACACACACACACCATGGCAGATTTTTGCACCTTAGAAACCATGAGAATTAGATGTGTCATGCTTAGGCCCTCATAGGCCCAAGTCTCCTGGAGTTGGGACTTGATGTATACAAGTCTCCAGTAGCCATAAAAGTCATAAAAACCATCATTTACATAGATGCACACACAAATTTCAGGTTACACCCCAGAACAGGGCACTTTAGGATTAATTGTATCCTTGAGTGGTTAACACCTTGTCAATGATGAGGCCCTCATGGGGCCTTGATTTAGATGAGCTTAGGGAAGTATTAGGAAGCTATTTGAGTCATTGTATTGGTGTAGTGAGTGAGTTTAGTGAGTCTCAAGTTGGTAAGTTCATGGCAGTCCCCATAGCAGAGCAGGGTGCTCTGTGCCAACTTTGTTTAGAGGCCCAAGGAGGCCTGAGCAAGGCCTTAGTGTCATTCCAAGTGCACAACTTAGATTTAAGTCTTAAGTACCCAGTAGAGTCACAATTTCACCAAGGCACATAGTGGAAACACTTGTTTTTGCCAAAACCCCCAAGAGGTGCCAAACTGCCAAGGCAGAATGGTCACTTTGGTACACTAGTTTTAAGGACCTATAGGCAAGACCTTTGAGTCACACCACTCCATAATATTAGTTTAAGACTGTGTCAACCTTTAGAAATTGGTTTGGAGTCAATACCCTAAGTGGAGATGCCTCATTTCCACTAAAGAACACAAGTGTCACACATGGAGTCACATTCTAGTACCAACTTAGGGTGCATTGCATTTTAGTGTGTCATCAGTGAGGCCTTGACCTCATATTGAGTTCATGAGTTAGTTTTGAGTCATATTAGAGAGTGCAAGTTAGTTTAAATCAATTCACTTAGTGTAGATGCATTATTTTTACTAAGGCACCCAAGTGTCGCCAAGGTAAGCATACTAGTGAGTCACTTAGGTTGCACTTCACTTGTAAGTCTTGGGAGGTGGGGCACAAGTATGCCTTACTATAATTGGTTAATTTGAGGTCAGTAGAGTATGGTTAGGAGGTATTGGTCTTAGACCTTATGTGCTACTTGATTAAATGCTTAATTGACTTAGGAATAATTAGAGATTATTAAGTGATATAAGTTAAGTAACTAAGTGCCATGCTTTACTTGCTATGTGCATTACTTGATGATTATGTTACTTGTTTTAATTAAGTTTAAGTGTATAATTATTATATATGTATATATTTATATATATATATATACACATTTATACGCGAAAGGGTAGTTAGTGACGAGGATACCATTAAATATAGGTGCAAGTAGGAGGCCAGGCAAGGAACCCCTAGAAGCATCTATACAGGAGTTTAGTAAGCTTTATCCAGGCAAGTGAAACTCTTCCTTTATACTTGCTTTACAATTGTATACCCTGTGAACGTTGAATTACTGTTTATTTAGGACTGAATTACCTTATCACCCCTTGTGATCATGACTTTGGATTCAAATAATACCCTTAACACTTGAAGTACCTTTTTCATATGTTATTACCCTACACCCACATGATTATACTCCAATAGTCCTTGATGAATAATGAGAACTTGATACCCCACATTAACCTGAATTATCTCATTTGGAACCCTGATCTTAATAACATCCTTTACTTTTGAAAGATCACTTGTATTTTGAAAACATCCTTGCTTATAACTTGTCTTTGATCAAGACCCCTTTTTTGAAAATGATTTGATTTGAAACGACCTTAAAAGGAATTGGTTAATAATTTATTAAGACTGAGGCGCCAGTCAATTATTGCAGCATCAGTAGCGGGGAGCCTGATGTCTGTTTATGGCCAATGTGTGCCGAGGATCCTCCCTGGTTGAATCACTTTATGTGGTTCGGAGCTTGGTGTGGGCTGATCACCCCTCAATGCTCGTAGCGCTGTGTGTTTCCAATTCCAATAAATTGATATCCCACATTGCACCTTTACTTGTGTTTATACCTTGTGATATCCGTTGTTGCTTTTGCACTTGATATATTGCATATTGTGAACTGTTTTATCTACTGTTTTCACTTGCTGAGCTTTTTGCTCATATATATTGTTGTTGTTATAACCCTTCAGTGAAACCCGAGAATGGCCCGTTTCAAGCAGACCGCACGTAAATCCACCTCAGGCAATGGGATTGCTTACCGCCGTATGATGGAGCAGGTTGGGAACTCGTAGTTCCCTAGATGTTATCTTTTAAACTTTTGGGATTTAAAATTTGTAGTAATGACTTAGACTTAATTTGGATTTCATTTTGGTTTGTAATATTTAGATGTTGTTCATACTCATTCCTGGTGATCCGGGGATTGTGGATTTAGATTTTAGTTCTAATATTTTATAACTCTATAATTCTAGTTTATTTATCGTTTATGCATGCTTTAGTCGGTTAATTATGTTGGGTCCGTCACAGTTGGTATCAGAGCGACAGGTTTGAGTCACTGAACAACATAGGATAAATGAATATAAGATAGGATTTAGAGGTTAAGATGAACTTAGATCATGTGGGACTTGGGGCGTTAGAATCTTTTAAGTTTTCTCACCCTTTTGACTATAACCGCGTATATATATATATATAACTATTGGCAGGCATCGTCATCTTCTAGTCCCGGATTCCCGACTACTGTTCCGTTCCCGCTTTACGAGCAGATGGTGAGGCTTACTGACCGACTCGAGGGCCAGAACACGATTCTCCAGCACCGGATTGACCAGCTGTACCGTGAGGACTTTGATGATGAAGGCAACCGTCCCCGTTTGATTGCTAGGGTCGAGGAGATCATTCGTATGGCCGAGGATCGTTTGGCAGCTATTCCACCCTACCGTGAGCGTGAGAGCCGTATCACTTTGACCGCCATTACTGACGAGCTCCGCCGTGTGATTAGCAGTCTCCGTGAGCCAGTTGCCAGTCCATCAGCTTCACCAGCATCATCACCATCCCCCTAGATTATTCCTTAGTCTATTTATCTTTATGATCATGTTATCCGTACTTTGACTTTCATTCGTACTTTGTACCCCCGGATTGTTTCGGGAAGACTTTATTCGCACTTTATTTCCGTTCGTACTGTTCCGTACTTATCATTTGAACTAATGTTTAATCTCGCACTTTGACTATTTATCTCATTTTGTCATTTCACGTGTACCATGCTTAGACAGAAATTGCCATGTTAAACCTTTAGAACTTGATCATGTTTAAACTTTTCCAATATACCATGAATATGACTTTGACCGAATAATTGTACCTTTGCAATATGATACCTTAGACTCTAATAATACACATACATACCATGATGCCATAATAATTACCATAAACCGTTACCATGTGAATAACTCTTGAATAATACTTTTGTACCCAATATTCCCTTTGATATAACTTGTATGCATATATTGAACTGTGAATAAGCTTTTCTTGTCTACATTCAGAATCATGCCTCCTCGAAGAGCCCGCAACACCACCAATGAAAATACTGAAGAACCACCACCAACCTTGGCTCAGCTTATGCAACTTCTTCACCAACAATCTGTTACCCTTGCTCAACAACAACAATTACTTCAACAACAACTCCAGCAACAACAACAAGCACAACCACCACCTACTACTTTCAAATCTTTTCAAGCTGTGAAACCACCCGAGTTCCGAGGAACTCAAGACCCTGTTGAAGCTCAATCCTGGCTAAAGGAGATGGAGAAGGCTTTCACTTTGGCTGTTGTAACCGATGATAAGAAAGTCGAATATGCCTCCTATTTTCTGAAAGACGAAGCGAACTATTGGTGGGAGTCAGCCCGTGCTTTAGAAGAAGGTGAGGTTATTGCTTGGGATAGATTCAAGAGGATATTTCTGGACAAATACTTTCCAAGGTATATGCAAACTCAGATGGAGTTGAAGTTCTTTGAATTGAAGCAAGAGGGAATGACTGTTGGGGAATATGAAAAGAAATTTACAGAATTAGCAAGGTTCGTGGGAGATTATGTGGACACGGACGAGAAAAGAGCGAAGAGATTTCAACAAGGATTGAAGCCTTGGCTACGAAGCAGAGTGGCTGCATTTGAATTGGCCACATATGCTGAAGTGGTCCAGAAAGGCAAGGGTGATTGAAGGAGAAAGTGATCAGAATCAGAAGGAGAAGGATAACAAGAAGAGAAAGTTTGTGAGTAAAGGTGAAGGTTCGGCTCAAGGGAGCCAAAGTGGAAAGAATTTCAAGAAGTTTGGAGTTCAGAATCAAGGAGGTCCCCGAGGATTCAAGAAAGGTGAAAATAGGAATGTGAGGAAGATTCAAGGACCAAGTGGTCAAAGGAGTCAACAAGCAAATTCAGAATGCAAGTTCTGCAACAAGAAACACACGGGAAGTTGTAATAAGGCTGATATCGTCTGTTTCAAGTGCAACTCAAAGGGTCATTATGCAAACGAGTGCCAGAACCCGAAGCTTTCTGTTACATGTTTCAAGTGTGGAAAGACCGGTCACATGTCAAGAGATTGTAAAGCTCCTGGAACCAACAAGTTGATGCAGTTGGCAGCTACCCCTTACAATCAAGGAATGACATCTTCTGCTCCGATTCTGCAACTACCTTCTACTCAAGTTTTTGAGTCTGCAACTCCTGTTTTCCATCCCTCTTATCCGGCTCAAGCAAGGACATTCAACATGAATATCAAGGATGTTGTTCAGAGTTCTGAGGTTGTGGCAGGTACGCTTTCTGTCAACAACAACCATGCTAAAGTGCTATTTGATTCTGGAGCTACTAGATCTTTCATATCTGAATCTTTTGTTGGCAAGTTGAATTGTGAAATTGAACCGTTAGCTGAACCCTTATCTATCATTGTTGCTAATCAAGAACAAGTATCTGTTAGAAGTATTTGCCCCCGATGTACTATAGAGATTTCTGGCTTTAGTTTTCCTGCTTCCCTTATACCTTTTCGATTAGGAGAGTTTGATGTTATATTAGGTATGGATTGGTTAGCAGAAAATGGTGCTCAAATAGACTGTAAGAAGAAGAAGATAATCCTTAAGTCTCCTCAAGGCAAGAAAGTAGAGTTTAAAAGGCAGAAACAAACCAAGACATTTTTGACGATAATTGAAGCTAAGAAGTTGTTAAGGCAAGGTTGTGAAGGTTATTTGGCTCATGTAGTTGATAGATCTAAAGAGACGCCGAACATAGAAAGCATTCCGATAGTTAATGAATTTCTTGATGTATTTCCTGACGATCTTCCTGGATTGCCTCCCGACCGTCAAATTGAGTTTTCTATTGACTTAGCACCCGGCACGGAACCAGTTTCAAAGCAACCGTATCGAATGGCGCCGGCAGAAATGAAGGAGTTGGCCAAGCAATTGCAAGAATTGTTAGACAAAAGAGTTATAAGGCCGAGTGTATCCCCGTGGGGAGCTCCAGTTCTTTTTGTGAAGAAAAAGGACGGAAGCATGAGATTATGCATCGACTATAGAGAATTGAACAAGTTAACAATCAAGAATAGGTATCCTTTACCTCGAATCGACGACTTATTTGATCAACTCAAAGGAGCAACTTACTTTTCGAAGATTGACTTGCGTTCGGGATATCATCAATTGAAGATTAAGCCGGAAGACATCCCAAAGACCGCTTTTAGAACTCGGTAAGGGCATTACGAGTTTCTAGTTATGGCATTCGGATTGACAAACGCACCAGCCGCCTTCATGGATTTGATGAACCGTGTATTCAAGAAGTATTTAGACAAGTTCGTCATTGTATTCATCGACGATATTCTCATATACTCGAAATCTGAAGAGGAACATGCTGAACACCTGAGGATAGCTTTGGAAACATTAAGGAAGGAGAAGCTGTATGCAAAGTTCTCAAAATGTGAATTTTGGCTACGAGAAGTGCAGTTCTTAGGGCATATTGTTGGAAGTGAAGGTATTCGAGTGGATCCAGCAAAGATAGAAGCTGTGATGAATTGGGAGAGGCCGAAGACCCCAACTGAAGTTAGAAGTTTTATGGGATTGGCCGGATATTATCGAAGGTTTGTGAAAGACTTTTCGAAGATTGCAGTACCGTTGACAAGATTAACTCGGAAGAATGAGAAGTTTGAATGGACCGAAAAATGTGAAAAGAGTTTTCAAGAGTTGAAACAGAAGTTAGTCACCGCTCCAGTTCTAGCTTTGCCAGATGATCAAGGGGATTTTGTTATCTACAGTGATGCGTCGTACAAAGGATTAGGTTGTGTTTTAATGCAACACGGGAAAGTGATAGCCTACGCGTCAAGACAACTCAAGCCACACGAACAAAGATATCCGACTCATGACTTGGAATTGGCAGCAGTTGTGTTTGCTTTAAAGCTTTGGAGACACTATCTTTATGGCGAGAAGTGTGAAATATTCACGGATCACAAAAGCTTGAAGTACATTTTCACGCAAAAAGAGTTGAACATGAGGCAGCGAAGATGGTTGGAATTGATTAAAGACTACGACTGCACGATTAACTATCATCCCGGAAAGGCGAACGTAGTAGCAGATGCGTTAAGTCGCAAAGAAAGGTTGAATATGTTGACCATGGCTCAAGAACTATCACAGGAATTTGAAAAGATGGGAATTGAAATTCGAGCTCCTAGTGCACTTACAGAAATGATTTGTACCATGACTTTTCAGCCTGAATTGATGGAGAAGATTAAGAAGTGCCAGGAAGAAGTGATGAATGAAAAGATGAATGAGTTAACCGGAGAAGAAATCTGCACACAGAAAGACAACCAAGGAATCTTGAGGTTTTCATCAAGAATTTGGATACCAAACGTGGAGGAATTGAAGAATGAGATCTTGAAGGATGCTCACAATTCAGAGTTTTCTATTCACCCCGGAAGCACAAAAATGTACCAAGACTTGAAGCAAAACTTTTGGTGGCCAGACATGAAGAAGGAAATTGCTCAATGGATCGGTAAATGCTACACTTGTCAAAGAGTAAAAGCTGAACATCAGAAGCCAAGTGGATTGATACAGCCATTAGAAATACCAGAATGGAAGTGGGAGCACATTGCAATGGACTTTATAGTTGGATTGCCAAGGACGAAATCTAATCATGATGCTATTTGGGTAATAATTGATCGGTTGACCAAGTCGGCTCATTTTCTGCCAATTAACGAGAGATATTCAATGGACAAGCTGATTCACATGTATTTGAAAGAGATTGTTACTCGTCATGGGGTTCCAGTATCTATTGTGTCGGATCGAGACCCTCGTTTTAACTCGAGATTTTGGAAGCAATTTCAAGAACATTTAGGAACCCGACTCAAGATGAGTACTGCCTATCATCCACAAACGGACGGACAAAGCGAGCGTACAATTCAAACTATCGAAGACATGTTGAGGTCTTGTGCTTTGGACTTCAAAGGAAATTGGGACGAGCATTTGCCATTGGTTGAGTTTTCGTATAATAACAGTTATCATGCTAGCATTGGAATGCCCCCGTACGAAGCTCTTTATGGAAGGAAGTGTAGATCTCCGATATATTGGGATGAAGTTGGAGAAAGAAAAGTAATTGGTCCAGAATTGATCCAGCAAACAAAAGAAGCAGTAGATGTGATTCGAAGCAGATTGATTGCAGCTCAAGATAGACAACGAAAGTATGCTGACCCGCACAGAAAAGATGTTGAGTTCGAAATTGGAGAAGCTGTTCTGTTGAAAGTGTCACCATGGAAAGGAATAGCCAGATTCGGAAAGAAAGGGAAACTAAGTCCAAGATTCATTGGTCCTTTTGAGATTTTAAGCAGAATTGGGAAAGTGGCGTACGAACTAGCCTTACCGCCTCAAATGCAGCACGTTCACAATGTTTTCCATGTCTCATTGCTTAAGAAGTTCAACCCCGACACCAAGTGCATCATAGAGAATGAACCAGTTGAGATAGAGCCCGATTTGTCTTATATCGAGCAACCGGTTAGCATTCTAGATAGAAAAGATAAGGTGTTAAGGAATAAGACAGTTCCTTTAGTTAGAGTTTTGTGGAGGAATCCCAAAGTTGAAGAATCAACGTGGGAATTAGAAAGTGATATGTTAGATAAGTATCCTCATTTGTTTACTTAGATTCTGGGGTCAGAATCCTTTTAAGGGGGGAAGGATGTAACGCCTGTAATATTTGACTAATATATATATTACAGTATTTCATTTTGGAGATATATTAAATTTCGTGTTTTAATTGCCAAACTATGTGAATTTGACTCGTTTATCGTTACATGACTTTCGTATGTCGTTAAAATGTACTTATATGACTTTTGGTGAATAATTCTCGCTACGCGATTAAATAGTATTACTAGTTGCGACGGTTTTGACTTTATATTAATAAATGTGATCGTTGCCGTTACCCGATTAAATAATAATAGAGATATATGCGATTTAGTGATATTTGATAAATTGCGAGTAGCCGATAAACTTTAACTTATAAAATAGCGTTTGGTGTATATATTCTTCTCGAGATTTTACGTGTATTATATTCGTGTTTTATATTTATGTAAAATGTGACTATTAGAGCTCTACTTGTAATATTTCTTTTAAAATTCATTCCTTGTCCAAAATTTGTGAAAACTATTTTATTAAACTTCTAAAATCCCATACTATTTGTGATATTAATTTCATGATTTATAGATTTGTACTTTATTTATTAAAACTCTTTCTTTTAATGTTCTTTTAATCACACTTTTATTAATTATCAAAAGACTACATTACCCTTGCATGCATTTTACACTAACACTTGGAAGAAGGATAAGCTAGTCATTCTACACTCCACTACCATTAGTTGGTCAAGTCAAAACACTAGAAAACAAACTAACACATGCTTCCACACTTCACATGATCATATACAACCACAACACACAAACCCACTTCTCTCATCTCTCTCTTCTCTCTCCCTCACCCTCTCTCTCGGCTGAACCCAAAAACCCTCCCCTCTCTCCACCATTTTCTTTCATTCTCTTTCATTTCAAGCTTTTGGAGGCCAAGACTTTCACTCTCTAAGCTTGCATCTTCACTTGAGGTTAGAAACTTTTGTTGCATGTTGATTTGGAGCCGAAATGGGGCTTTGATCCTTGTGGATTTAGAGTCACCATTTTGGAGGTTCCTATATGATGATCTTGTTGTGTTTTTGGTGAGGTTTTACATCTCATTTTAGCCAAAAAGCACTTGTTCATCACCCTCGGCAATGAACTCAAAGAGAGCCGAGGGAATGGTTTGGTTTTTTTGAAGTTTTGATGGTTTTTGAGTTTGGTTTCTTGTATATTCGAAGGGTGTGATGCTTTGGTAAGAGTTTGGTGTAATTTCAGCCTTTGCATGTTAGTATTTTGATGTTATATGATGAGATAAAGCTATGTATAAGAAACTCTAGTGATGCATGTTGAGTTATTTGAAAACCGAGTGTTAAGCTTTGGAATTGAGTTTTGTATGTGATTTTTGAGTAATGCATGCCATGTTCTAAGCGTTAAAACGATAGTTTATGGTGTGTATGATGATATCTAGTAGTAATCAGTAGCTATTATGTGAATACCATGTTGATATACTCGAAAATTTGCTCATATATGCTCCCTGAAATTCTGCTCTGTTTTACCTCTATATATGCCTCGGTTTTGTGCTCTTGGATGGTTAAATTTGGTAATATCTTGCTTGTGTGACTAGTCAGTAGGTGTATGTATATTGTAGAATAGGATTGTGGCTTGGTTTGTTGGTTTGAGGAGTTTTGGAGGGTGTTAAGGTGGAAGGAGACACACACACACCATGGCAGATTTTTGCACCTTAGAAACCATGAGAATTAGATGTGTCATGCTTAGGCCCTCATAGGCCCAAGTCTCCTGGAGTTGGGACTTGATGTATACAAGTCTCCAGTAGCCATAAAAGTCATAAAAACCATCATTTACATAGATGCACACACAAATTTCAGGTTACACCCCAGAACAGGGCACTTTAGGATTAATTGTATCCTTGAGTGGTTAACACCTTGTCAATGATGAGGCCCTCATGGGGCCTTGATTTAGATGAGCTTAGGGAAGTATTAGGAAGCTATTTGAGTCATTGTATTGGTGTAGTGAGTGAGTTTAGTGAGTCTCAAGTTGGTAAGTTCATGGCAGTCCCCATAGCAGAGCAGGGTGCTCTGTGCCAACTTTGTTTAGAGGCCCAAGGAGGCCTGAGCAAGGCCTTAGTGTCATTCCAAGTGCACAACTTAGATTTAAGTCTTAAGTACCCAGTAGAGTCACAATTTCACCAAGGCACATAGTGGAAACACTTGTTTTCGCCAAAACCCCCAAGAGGTGCCAAACTGCCAAGGCAGAATGGTCACTTTGGTACACTAGTTTTAAGGACCTATATAGGCAAGACCTTTGAGTCACACCACTCCATAATATTAGTTTAAGACTGTGTCAACCTTTAGAAATTGGTTTGGAGTCAATACCCTAAGTGGAGATGCCTCATTTCCACTAAAGAACACAAGTGTCACACATGGAGTCACATTCTAGTACCAACTTAGGGTGCATTGCATTTTAGTGTGTCATCAGTGAGGCCTTGACCTCATATTGAGTTCATGAGTTAGTTTTGAGTCATATTAGAGAGTGCAAGTTAGTTTAAATCAATTCACTTAGTGTAGATGCATTATTTTTACTAAGGCACCCAAGTGTCGCCAAGGTAAGCATACTAGTGAGTCACTTAGGTTGCACTTCACTTGTAAGTCTTGGGAGGTGGGGCACAAGTATGCCTTACTATAATTGGTTAATTTGAGGTCAGTAGAGTATGGTTAGGAGGTATTGGTCTTAGACCTTATGTGCTACTTGATTAAATGCTTAATTGACTTAGGAATAATTAGAGATTATTAAGTGATATAAGTTAAGTAACTAAGTGCCATGCTTTACTTGCTATGTGCATTACTTGATGATTATGTTACTTGTTTTAATTAAGTTTAAGTGTATAATTATTATATATGTATATATTTATATATATATATATACACATTTATACGCGAAAGGGTAGTTAGTGACGAGGATACCATTAAATATAGGTGCAAGTAGGAGGCCAGGCAAGGAACCCCTAGAAGCATCTATACAGGAGTTTAGTAAGCTTTATCCAGGCAAGTGAAACTCTTCCTTTATACTTGCTTTACAATTGTATACCCTGTGAACGTTGAATTACTGTTTATTTAGGACTGAATTACCTTATCACCCCTTGTGATCATGACTTTGGATTCAAATAATACCCTTAACACTTGAAGTACCTTTTTCATATGTTATGACCCTACACCCACATGATTATACTCCAATAGTCCTTGATGAATAATGAGAACTTGATACCCCACATTAACCTGAATTATCTCATTTGGAACCCTGATCTTAATAACATCCTTTACTTTTGAAAGATCACTTGTATTTTGAAAACATCCTTGCTTATAACTTGTCTTTGATCAAGACCCCTTTTTTGAAAATGATTTGATTTGAAACGACCTTAAAAGGAATTGGTTAATAATTTATTAAGACTGAGGCGCCAGTCAATTATTGCAGCATCAGTAGCGGGGAGCCTGATGTCTGTTTATGGCCAATGTGTGCCGAGGATCCTCCCTGGTTGAATCACTTTATGTGGTTCGGAGCTTGGTGTGGGCTGATCACCCCTCAATGCTCGTAGCGCTGTGTGTTTCCAATTCCAATAAATTGATATCCCACATTGCACCTTTACTTGTGTTTATACCTTGTGATATCCGTTGTTGCTTTTGCACTTGATATATTGCATATTGTGAACTGTTTTATCTACTGTTTTCACTTGCTGAGCTTTTTGCTCATATATATTGTTGTTGTTATAACCCTTCAGTGAAACCCGAGAATGGCCCGTTTCAAGCAGACCGCACGTAAATCCACCTCAGGCAATGGGATTGCTTACCGCCGTATGATGGAGCAGGTTGGGAACTCGTAGTTCCCTAGATGTTATCTTTTAAACTTTTGGGATTTAAAATTTGTAGTAATGACTTAGACTTAATTTGGATTTCATTTTGGTTTGTAATATTTAGATGTTGTTCATACTCATTCCTGGTGATCCGGGGATTGTGGATTTAGATTTTAGTTCTAATATTTTATAACTCTATAATTCTAGTTTATTTATCGTTTATGCATGCTTTAGTCGGTTAATTATGTTGGGTCCGTCACACCGGAAACAACTTGTTGTTTCATTATTGGTTGGATTGAAGTTGGAAACGACTTGTAGCTTCATTCCAGACTCGTTTGAAGTTGAACACAACTTGTAGCTTCATTTTCGGTTGTTTAAAATTAGAATCAACTTGTAGTTTCATTCTTGACTCGTTTCAGCCCGGAAACAACTTGTTGTTTCATTATTGGTTGGATTGAAGTTGGAAACGACTTGTAGCTTCATTCCAGACTCGTTTGAAGTTGAACACAACTTGTAGCTTCATTTTCGGTTGTTTAAAATTAGAATCAACTTTTGGTTTCATTCTTGACTCGTTTGAGCCCAGAAACAACTTGTTGTTTCATTATTGGTTGGATTGAAGTTGGAAACGACTTGTAGCTTCATTCCAGACTCGTTTGAAGTTGAACACAACTTGTAGCTTCATTTTCGGTTGTTTAAAATTAGAATCAACTTGTAGTTTCATTCTTGACTCGTTTGAGCCTCTGGAAACAACTTGTTGTTTCATTATTGGCTAGATTGAAGTTGGAAACAACTTGTAGCTTCATTCCAAACTCGTTTGAAGTTGAAAACAACTTGTAGCTTCATTTTCGGTTGTTTAAAATTAGAATCAACTTTTAGTTTCATTCTTGACTCGTTTCAGCCTGTAAACAACTTGTTGCTTCATTATTGGCTAGATCGAAGTTGGAAACAACTTGTAGCTTCATTCTAGACTCGTCTGAAGTTGAAAACAATTTGTAGTTTCATTCTTGACTCGTTTGAGCCTCTGGAAACAACTTGTTGTTTCATTATTGGCTAGATTGAAGTTGGAAACAACTTGTAGCTTCATTCCAAACTCGTTTGAAGTTGAAAACAACTTGTAGCTTCATTTTCGGTTGTTTAAAATTAGAATCAACTTTTAGTTTCATTCTTGACTCGTTTCAGCCTGTAAACAACTTGTTGCTTCATTATTGGCTAGATCGAAGTTGGAAACAACTTGTAGCTTCATTCGATACTCGTTTGAAGTTGAAAACAATTTGTAGTTTCATTCTTGACTCGTTTGAGCCCGGAAACAACTTGTTGCTTCATTATTGGATGGATTGAAGTTGGAAACGACTTGTAGCTTCTTTCGAGACTCGTTTGAAGTTGAACACAACTTGTAGCTTCATTTTCGGTTGTTTAAAATTAGAATCAACTTGTAGTTTCATTCTTGACTCGTTTGAGCCTGTAAACAACTTGTTGCTTCATTATTGGCTAGATTGAAGTTGGATACAACTTGTAGCTTCATTCTAGACTCGTTCGAAGTTGAAAACAATTTGTAGCTTCATTTTCGGTTGTTTAAAATTAGAATCAACTTGTAGTTTCATTCTTGACTCGTTTGAGCCTCTGGAAACAACTTGTTGATTCATTATTGGCTAGATTGAAGTTGGAAACAACTTGTAGCTTCATTCCAAACTCGTTTGAAGTTGAAAACAACTTGTAGCTTCATTTTCGGTTGTTTAAAATTAGAATCAACTTTTAGTTTCATTCTTGACTCGTTTCATCCTGTAAACAACATGTTGCTTCATTATTGGCTAGATCGAAGTTGGAAACAACTTGTAGCTTCATTCTAGACTCGTTTGAAGTTGAAAACAATTTGTAGTTTCATTCTTGACTCGTTTGAGCCCGGAAACAACTTGTTGTTTCATTATTGGTTGGATTGAAGTTGGAAACGACTTGTAGCTTCATTCCAGACTCGTTTGAAGTTGAACACAACTTGTAGCTTCATTTTCGGTTGTTTAAAATTAGAATCAACTTGTAGTTTCATTCTTGACTCGTTTGAGCCCGGAAACAACTTGTTGTTTCATTATTGGTTGGATTGAAGTTGGAAACGACTTGTAGCTTCATTCCAGACTCGTTTGAAGTTGAACACAACTTGCAGCTTCATTTTCGGTTGTTTAAAATTAGAATCAACTTGTAGTTTCATTCTTGACTCGTTTGAGCCTCTGGAAACAACTTGTTGTTTCATTATTGGCTAGATTGAAGTTGGAAACAACTTGTAGCTTCATTCCAAACTCGTTTGAAGTTGAAAACAACTTGTAGCTTCATTTTCGGTTGTTTAAAATTAGAATCAACTTGTAGTTTCATTCTTGACTCGTTTGAGCCTGTAAACAACTTGTTGCTTCATTATTGGCTAGATTGAAGTTGGATACAACTTGTAGCTTCATTCTAGACTCGTTTGAAGTTGAAAACAATTTGTAGCTTCATTTTCGGTTGTTTAAATTAGAATAACTTTAGTTTCATTCTTGACTCGTTTGAGCCTCTGGAAACAACTTGTTGTTTCATTATTGGCTAGATTGAAGTTGGAAACAACTTGTAGCTTCATTCCAAACTCGTTTGAAGTTGAAAACAACTTGTAGCTTCATTTTCGGTTGTTTAAAATTAGAATCAACTTTTAGTTTCATTCTTGACTCGTTTCAGCCTGTAAACAACTTGTTGCTTCATTATTGGCTAGATCGAAGTTGGAAACAACTTGTAGCTTCATTCGATACTCGTTTGAAGTTGAAAACAATTTGTAGTTTCATTCTTGACTCGTTTGAGCCCGGAAACAACTTGTTGCTTCATTATTGGATGGATTGAAGTTGGAAACGACTTGTAGCTTCATTCCAGACTCGTTTGAAGTTGAACACAACTTGTAGCTTCATTTTCGGTTGTTTAAAATTAGAATCAACTTGTAGTTTCATTCTTGACTCGTTTGATCATGTAAACAACTTGTGGCTTCATTATTGGCTAGATTGAAGTTGGATACAACTTGTAGCTTCATTCTAGACTCGTTTGAAGTTGAAAACAATTTGTAGCTTCATTTTCGGTTGTTTAAAATTAGAATCAACTTGTAGTTTCATTCTTGACTCGTTTGAGCCTCTGGAAACAACTTGTTGATTCATTATTGGCTAGATTGAAGTTGGAAACAACTTGTAGCTTCATTCCAAACTCGTTTGATATTGAAAACAACTTGTAGCTTCATTTTCGGTTGTTTAAAATTAGAATCAACTTTTAGTTTCATTCTTGACTCGTTTCAGCCTGTAAACAACTTGTTGCTTCATTATTGGCTAGATCGAAGTTGGAAACAACTTGTAGCTTCATTCTAGACTCGTTTGAAGTTGAAAACAATTTGTAGTTTCATTCTTGACTCGTTTGAGCCCGGAAACAACTTGTTGTTTCATTATTGGTTGGATTGAAGTTGGAAACGACTTGTAGCTTCATTCCAGACTCGTTTGAAGTTGAACACAACTTGTAGCTTCATTTTCGGTTGTTTAAAATTAGAATCAACTTGTAGTTTCATTCTTGACTCGTTTCAGCCCGGAAAAAACTTGTTGTTTCATTATTGGTTGGATTGAAGTTGGAAACGACTTGTAGCTTCATTCCAGACTCGTTTGAAGTTGAACACAACTTGTAGCTTCATTTTCGGTTGTTTAAAATTAGAATCAACTTTTGGTTTCATTCTTGACTCGTTTGAGCCCAGAAACAACTTGTTGTTTCATTATTGGTTGGATTGAAGTTGGAAACGACTTGTAGCTTCATTCCAGACTCGTTTGAAGTTGAACACAACTTGTAGCTTCATTTTCGGTTGTTTAAAATTAGAATCAACTTGTAGTTTCATTCTTGACTCGTTTGAGCCTCTGGAAACAACTTGTTGTTTCATTATTGGCTAGATTGAAGTTGGAAACAACTTGTAGCTTCATTCCAAACTCGTTTGAAGTTGAAAACAACTTGTAGCTTCATTTTCGGTTGTTTAAAATTAGAATCAACTTTTAGTTTCATTCTTGACTCGTTTCAGCCTGTAAACAACTTGTTGCTTCATTATTGGCTAGATCGAAGTTGGAAACAACTTGTAGCTTCATTCTAGACTCGTCTGAAGTTGAAAACAATTTGTAGTTTCATTCTTGACTCGTTTGAGCCTCTGGAAACAACTTGTTGTTTCATTATTGGCTAGATTGAAGTTGGAAACAACTTGTAGCTTCATTCCAAACTCGTTTGAAGTTGAAAACAACTTGTAGCTTCATTTTCGGTTGTTTAAAATTAGAATCAACTTTTAGTTTCATTCTTGACTCGTTTCAGCCTGTAAACAACTTGTTGCTTCATTATTGGCTAGATCGAAGTTGGAAACAACTTGTAGCTTCATTCGATACTCGTTTGAAGTTGAAAACAATTTGTAGTTTCATTCTTGACTCGTTTGAGCCCGGAAACAACTTGTTGCTTCATTATTGGATGGATTGAAGTTGGAAACGACTTGTAGCTTCATTCCAGACTCGTTTGAAGTTGAACACAACTTGTAGCTTCATTTTCGGTTGTTTAAAATTAGAATCAACTTGTAGTTTCATTCTTGACTCGTTTGAGCCTGTAAACAACTTGTTGCTTCATTATTGGCTAGATTGAAGTTGGATACAACTTGTAGCTTCATTCTAGACTCGTTTGAAGTTGAAAACAATTTGTAGCTTCATTTTCGGTTGTTTAAAATTAGAATCAACTTGTAGTTTCATTCTTGACTCGTTTGAGCCTCTGGAAACAACTTGTTGATTCATTATTGGCTAGATTGAAGTTGGAAACAACTTGTAGCTTCATTCCAAACTCGTTTGAAGTTGAAAACAACTTGTAGCTTCATTTTCGGTTGTTTAAAATTAGAATCAACTTTTAGTTTCATTCTTGACTCGTTTCATCCTGTAAACAACATGTTGCTTCATTATTGGCTAGATCGAAGTTGGAAACAACTTGTAGCTTCATTCTAGACTCGTTTGAAGTTGAAAACAATTTGTAGTTTCATTCTTGACTCGTTTGAGCCCGGAAACAACTTGTTGTTTCATTATTGGTTGGATTGAAGTTGGAAACGACTTGTAGCTTCATTCCAGACTCGTTTGAAGTTGAACACAACTTGTAGCTTCATTTTCGGTTGTTTAAAATTAGAATCAACTTGTAGTTTCATTCTTGACTCGTTTGAGCCCGGAAACAACTTGTTGTTTCATTATTGGTTGGATTGAAGTTGGAAACGACTTGTAGCTTCATTCCAGACTCGTTTGAAGTTGAACACAACTTGTAGCTTCATTTTCGGTTGTTTAAAATTAGAATCAACTTGTAGTTTCATTCTTGACTCGTTTGAGCCTCTGGAAACAACTTGTTGTTTCATTATTGGCTAGATTGAAGTTGGAAACAACTTGTAGCTTCATTCCAAACTCGTTTGAAGTTGAAAACAACTTGTAGCTTCATTTTCGGTTGTTTAAAATTAGAATCAACTTTTAGTTTCATTCTTGACTCGTTTCAGCCTGTAAACAACTTGTTGCTTCATTATTGGCTAGATCGAAGTTGGAAACAACTTGTAGCTTCATTCTAGACTCGTTTGAAGTTGAAAACAATTTGTAGTTTCATTCTTGACTCGTTTGAGCCTCTGGAAACAACTTGTTGTTTCATTATTGGCTAGATTGAAGTTGGAAACAACTTGTAGCTTCATTCCAAACTCGTTTGAAGTTGAAAACAACTTGTAGCTTCATTTTCGGTTGTTTAAAATTAGAATCAACTTGTAGTTTCATTCTTGACTCGTTTCAGCCTGTAAACAACTTGTTGCTTCATTATTGGCTAGATCGAAGTTGGAAACAACTTGTAGCTTCATTCGATACTCGTTTGAAGTTGAAAACAATTTGTAGTTTCATTCTTGACTCGTTTGAGCCCGGAAACAACTTGTTGCTTCATTATTGGATGGATTGAAGTTGGAAACGACTTGTAGCTTCATTCCAGACTCGTTTGAAGTTGAACACAACTTGTAGCTTCATTTTCGGTTGTTTAAAATTAGAATCAACTTGTAGTTTCATTCTTGACTCGTTTGAGCCTGTAAACAACTTGTTGCTTCATTATTGGCTAGATTGAAGTTGGATACAACTTGTAGCTTCATTCTAGACTCGTTTGAAGTTGAAAACAATTTGTAGCTTCATTTTCGGTTGTTTAAAATTAGAATCAACTTGTAGTTTCATTCTTGACTCGTTTGAGCCTCTGGAAACAACTTGTTGATTCATTATTGGCTAGATTGAAGTTGGAAACAACTTGTAGCTTCATTCCAAACTCGTTTGAAGTTGAAAACAACTTGTAGCTTCATTTTCGGTTGTTTAAAATTAGAATCAACTTTTAGTTTCATTCTTGACTCGTTTCAGCCTGTAAACAACTTGTTGCTTCATTATTGGCTAGATCGAAGTTGGAAACAACTTGTAGCTTCATTCTAGACTCGTTTGAAGTTGAAAACAATTTGTAGTTTCATTCTTGACTCGTTTGAGCCCGGAAACAACTTGTTGTTTCATTATTGGTTGGATTGAAGTTGGAAACGACTTGTAGCTTCATTCCAGACTCGTTTGAAGTTGAACACAACTTGTAGCTTCATTTTCGGTTGTTTAAAATTAGAATCAACTTGTAGTTTCATTCTTGACTCGTTTCAGCCCGGAAACAACTTGTTGTTTCATTATTGGTTGGATTGAAGTTGGAAACGACTTGTAGCTTCATTCCAGACTCGTTTGAAGTTGAACACAACTTGTAGCTTCATTTTCGGTTGTTTAAAATTAGAATCAACTTTTGGTTTCATTCTTGACTCGTTTGAGCCCAGAAACAACTTGTTGTTTCATTATTGGTTGGATTGAAGTTGGAAACGACTTGTAGCTTCATTCCAGACTCGTTTGAAGTTGAACACAACTTGTAGCTTCATTTTCGGTTGTTTAAAATTAGAATCAACTTGTAGTTTCATTCTTGACTCGTTTGAGCCTCTGGAAACAACTTGTTGTTTCATTATTGGCTAGATTGAAGTTGGAAACAACTTGTAGCTTCATTCCAAACTCGTTTGAAGTTGAAAACAACTTGTAGCTTCATTTTCGGTTGTTTAAAATTAGAATCAACTTTTAGTTTCATTCTTGACTCGTTTCAGCCTGTAAACAACTTGTTGCTTCATTATTGGCTAGATCGAAGTTGGAAACAACTTGTAGCTTCATTCTAGACTCGTCTGAAGTTGAAAACAATTTGTAGTTTCATTCTTGACTCGTTTGAGCCTCTGGAAACAACTTGTTGTTTCATTATTGGCTAGATTGAAGTTGGAAACAACTTGTAGCTTCATTCCAAACTCGTTTGAAGTTGAAAACAACTTGTAGCTTCATTTTCGGTTGTTTAAAATTAGAATCAACTTTTAGTTTCATTCTTGACTCGTTTCAGCCTGTAAACAACTTGTTGCTTCATTATTGGCTAGATCGAAGTTGGAAACAACTTGTAGCTTCATTCGATACTCGTTTGAAGTTGAAAACAATTTGTAGTTTCATTCTTGACTCGTTTGAGCCCGGAAACAACTTGTTGCTTCATTATTGGATGGATTGAAGTTGGAAACGACTTGTAGCTTCATTCCAGACTCGTTTGAAGTTGAACACAACTTGTAGCTTCATTTTCGGTTGTTTAAAATTAGAATCAACTTGTAGTTTCATTCTTGACTCGTTTGAGCCTGTAAACAACTTGTTGCTTCATTATTGGCTAGATTGAAGTTGGATACAACTTGTAGCTTCATTCTAGACTCGTTTGAAGTTGAAAACAATTTGTAGCTTCATTTTCGGTTGTTTAAAATTAGAATCAACTTGTAGTTTCATTCTTGACTCGTTTGAGCCTCTGGAAACAACTTGTTGATTCATTATTGGCTAGATTGAAGTTGGAAACAACTTGTAGCTTCATTCCAAACTCGTTTGAAGTTGAAAACAACTTGTAGCTTCATTTTCGGTTGTTTAAAATTAGAATCAACTTTTAGTTTCATTCTTGACTCGTTTCAGCCTGTAAACAACTTGTTGCTTCATTATTGGCTAGATCGAAGTTGGAAACAACTTGTAGCTTCATTCTAGACTCGTTTGAAGTTGAAAACAATTTGTAGTTTCATTCTTGACTCGTTTGAGCCCGGAAACAACTTGTTGTTTCATTATTGGTTGGATTGAAGTTGGAAACGACTTGTAGCTTCATTCCAGACTCGTTTGAAGTTGAACACAACTTGTAGCTTCATTTTCGGTTGTTTAAAATTAGAATCAACTTGTAGTTTCATTCTTGACTCGTTTGAGCCCGGAAACAACTTGTTGTTTCATTATTGGTTGGATTGAAGTTGGAAACGACTTGTAGCTTCATTCCAGACTCGTTTGAAGTTGAACACAACTTGTAGCTTCATTTTCGGTTGTTAAAATTAGAATCAACTTGTAGTTTCATTCTTGACTCGTTTGAGCCTCTGGAAACAACTTGTTGTTTCATTATTGGCTAGATTGAAGTTGGAAACAACTTGTAGCTTCATTCCAAACTCGTTTGAAGTTGAAAACAACTTGTAGCTTCATTTTCGGTTGTTTAAAATTAGAATCAACTTTTAGTTTCATTCTTGACTCGTTTCAGCCTGTAAACAACTTGTTGCTTCATTATTGGCTAGATCGAAGTTGGAAACAACTTGTAGCTTCATTCTAGACTCGTCTGAAGTTGAAAACAATTTGTAGTTTCATTCTTGACTCGTTTGAGCCTCTGGAAACAACTTGTTGTTTCATTATTGGCTAGATTGAAGTTGGAAACAACTTGTAGCTTCATTCCAAACTCGTTTGAAGTTGAAAACAACTTGTAGCTTCATTTTCGGTTGTTTAAAATTAGAATCAACTTTTAGTTTCATTCTTGACTCGTTTCAGCCTGTAAACAACTTGTTGCTTCATTATTGGCTAGATCGAAGTTGGAAACAACTTGTAGCTTCATTCGATACTCGTTTGAAGTTGAAAACAATTTGTAGTTTCATTCTTGACTCGTTTGAGCCCGGAAACAACTTGTTGCTTCATTATTGGATGGATTGAAGTTGGAAACGACTTGTAGCTTCATTCCAGACTCGTTTGAAGTTGAACACAACTTGTAGCTTCATTTTCGGTTGTTTAAAATTAGAATCAACTTGTAGTTTCATTCTTGACTCGTTTGAGCCTGTAAACAACTTGTTGCTTCATTATTGGCTAGATTGAAGTTGGATACAACTTGTAGCTTCATTCTAGACTCGTTTGAAGTTGAAAACAATTTGTAGCTTCATTTTCGGTTGTTTAAAATTAGAATCAACTTGTAGTTTCATTCTTGACTCGTTTGAGCCTCTGGAAACAACTTGTTGATTCATTATTGGCTAGATTGAAGTTGGAAACAACTTGTAGCTTCATTCCAAACTCGTTTGAAGTTGAAAACAACTTGTAGCTTCATTTTCGGTTGTTTAAAATTAGAATCAACTTTTAGTTTCATTCTTGACTCGTTTCAGCCTGTAAACAACTTGTTGCTTCATTATTGGCTAGATCGAAGTTGGAAACAACTTGTAGCTTCATTCTAGACTCGTTTGAAGTTGAAAACAATTTGTAGTTTCATTCTTGACTCGTTTGAGCCCGGAAACAACTTGTTGTTTCATTATTGGTTGGATTGAAGTTGGAAACGACTTGTAGCTTCATTCCAGACTCGTTTGAAGTTGAACACAACTTGTAGCTTCATTTTCGGTTGTTTAAAATTAGAATCAACTTGTAGTTTCATTCTTGACTCGTTTGAGCCCGGAAACAACTTGTTGTTTCATTATTGGTTGGATTGAAGTTGGAAACGACTTGTAGCTTCATTCCAGACTCGTTTGAAGTTGAACACAACTTGTAGCTTCATTTTCGGTTGTTTAAAATTAGAATCAACTTGTAGTTTCATTCTTGACTCGTTTGAGCCTCTGGAAACAACTTGTTGTTTCATTATTGGCTAGATTGAAGTTGGAAACAACTTGTAGCTTCATTCCAAACTCGTTTGAAGTTGAAAACAACTTGTAGCTTCATTTTCGGTTGTTTAAAATTAGAATCAACTTTTAGTTTCATTCTTGACTCGTTTCAGCCTGTAAACAACTTGTTGCTTCATTATTGGCTAGATCGAAGTTGGAAACAACTTGTAGCTTCATTCTAGACTCGTTTGAAGTTGAAAACAATTTGTAGTTTCATTCTTGACTCGTTTGAGCCTCTGGAAACAACTTGTTGTTTCATTATTGGCTAGATTGAAGTTGGAAACAACTTGTAGCTTCATTCCAAACTCGTTTGAAGTTGAAAACAACTTGTAGCTTCATTTTCGGTTGTTTAAAATTAGAATCAACTTTTAGTTTCATTCTTGACTCGTTTCAGCCTGTAAACAACTTGTTGCTTCATTATTGGCTAGATCGAAGTTGGAAACAACTTGTAGCTTCATTCGATACTCGTTTGAAGTTGAAAACAATTTGTAGTTTCATTCTTGACTCGTTTGAGCCCGGAAACAACTTGTTGCTTCATTATTGGATGGATTGAAGTTGGAAACGACTTGTAGCTTCATTCCAGACTCGTTTGAAGTTGAACACAACTTGTAGCTTCATTTTCGGTTGTTTAAAATTAGAATCAACTTGTAGTTTCATTCTTGACTCGTTTGAGCCTGTAAACAACTTGTTGCTTCATTATTGGCTAGATTGAAGTTGGATACAACTTGTAGCTTCATTCTAGACTCGTTTGAAGTTGAAAACAATTTGTAGCTTCATTTTCGGTTGTTTAAAATTAGAATCAACTTGTAGTTTCATTCTTGACTCGTTTGAGCCTCTGGAAACAACTTGTTGATTCATTATTGGCTAGATTGAAGTTGGAAACAACTTGTAGCTTCATTCCAAACTCGTTTGAAGTTGAAAACAACTTGTAGCTTCATTTTCGGTTGTTTAAAATTAGAATCAACTTTTAGTTTCATTCTTGACTCGTTTCAGCCTGTAAACAACTTGTTGCTTCATTATTGGCTAGATCGAAGTTGGAAACAACTTGTAGCTTCATTCTAGACTCGTTTGAAGTTGAAAACAATTTGTAGTTTCATTCTTGACTCGTTTGAGCCCGGAAACAACTTGTTGTTTCATTATTGGTTGGATTGAAGTTGGAAACGACTTGTAGCTTCATTCCAGACTCGTTTGAAGTTGAACACAACTTGTAGCTTCATTTTCGGTTGTTTAAAATTAGAATCAACTTGTAGTTTCATTCTTGACTCGTTTGAGCCCGGAAACAACTTGTTGTTTCATTATTGGTTGGATTGAAGTTGGAAACGACTTGTAGCTTCATTCCAGACTCGTTTGAAGTTGAACACAACTTGTAGCTTCATTTTCGGTTGTTTAAAATTAGAATCAACTTGTAGTTTCATTCTTGACTCGTTTGAGCCTCTGGAAACAACTTGTTGTTTCATTATTGGCTAGATTGAAGTTGGAAACAACTTGTAGCTTCATTCCAAACTCGTTTGAAGTTGAAAACAACTTGTAGCTTCATTTTCGGTTGTTTAAAATTAGAATCAACTTTTAGTTTCATTCTTGACTCGTTTCAGCCTGTAAACAACTTGTTGCTTCATTATTGGCTAGATCGAAGTTGGAAACAACTTGTAGCTTCATTCTAGACTCGTTTGAAGTTGAAAACAATTTGTAGTTTCATTCTTGACTCGTTTGAGCCTCTGGAAACAACTTGTTGTTTCATTATTGGCTAGATTGAAGTTGGAAACAACTTGTAGCTTCATTCCAAACTCGTTTGAAGTTGAAAACAACTTGTAGCTTCATTTTCGGTTGTTTAAAATTAGAATCAACTTTTAGTTTCATTCTTGACTCGTTTCAGCCTGTAAACAACTTGTTGCTTCATTATTGGCTAGATCGAAGTTGGAAACAACTTGTAGCTTCATTCGATACTCGTTTGAAGTTGAAAACAATTTGTAGTTTCATTCTTGACTCGTTTGAGCCCGGAAACAACTTGTTGCTTCATTATTGGATGGATTGAAGTTGGAAACGACTTGTAGCTTCATTCCAGACTCGTTTGAAGTTGAACACAACTTGTAGCTTCATTTTCGGTTGTTTAAAATTAGAATCAACTTGTAGTTTCATTCTTGACTCGTTTGAGCCTGTAAACAACTTGTTGCTTCATTATTGGCTAGATTGAAGTTGGATACAACTTGTAGCTTCATTCTAGACTCGTTTGAAGTTGAAAACAATTTGTAGCTTCATTTTCGGTTGTTTAAAATTAGAATCAACTTGTAGTTTCATTCTTGACTCGTTTGAGCCTCTGGAAACAACTTGTTGATTCATTATTGGCTAGATTGAAGTTGGAAACAACTTGTAGCTTCATTCCAAACTCGTTTGAAGTTGAAAACAACTTGTAGCTTCATTTTCGGTTGTTTAAAATTAGAATCAACTTTTAGTTTCATTCTTGACTCGTTTCAGCCTGTAAACAACTTGTTGCTTCATTATTGGCTAGATCGAAGTTGGAAACAACTTGTAGCTTCATTCTAGACTCGTTTGAAGTTGAAAACAATTTGTAGTTTCATTCTTGACTCGTTTGAGCCCGGAAACAACTTGTTGTTTCATTATTGGTTGGATTGAAGTTGGAAACGACTTGTAGCTTCATTCCAGACTCGTTTGAAGTTGAACACAACTTGTAGCTTCATTTTCGGTTGTTTAAAATTAGAATCAACTTGTAGTTTCATTCTTGACTCGTTTGAGCCCGGAAACAACTTGTTGTTTCATTATTGGTTGGATTGAAGTTGGAAACGACTTGTAGCTTCATTCCAGACTCGTTTGAAGTTGAACACAACTTGTAGCTTCATTTTCGGTTGTTTAAAATTAGAATCAACTTTTGGTTTCATTCTTGACTCGTTTGAGCCCAGAAACAACTTGTTGTTTCATTATTGGTTGGATTGAAGTTGGAAACGACTTGTAGCTTCATTCCAGACTCGTTTGAAGTTGAACACAACTTGTAGCTTCATTTTCGGTTGTTTAAAATTAGAATCAACTTGTAGTTTCATTCTTGACTCGTTTGAGCCTCTGGAAACAACTTGTTGTTTCATTATTGGCTAGATTGAAGTTGGAAACAACTTGTAGCTTCATTCCAAACTCGTTTGAAGTTGAAAACAACTTGTAGCTTCATTTTCGGTTGTTTAAAATTAGAATCAACTTTTAGTTTCATTCTTGACTCGTTTCAGCCTGTAAACAACTTGTTGCTTCATTATTGGCTAGATCGAAGTTGGAAACAACTTGTAGCTTCATTCTAGACTCGTCTGAAGTTGAAAACAATTTGTAGTTTCATTCTTGACTCGTTTGAGCCTCTGGAAACAACTTGTTGTTTCATTATTGGCTAGATTGAAGTTGGAAACAACTTGTAGCTTCATTCCAAACTCGTTTGAAGTTGAAAACAACTTGTAGCTTCATTTTCGGTTGTTTAAAATTAGAATCAACTTTTAGTTTCATTCTTGACTCGTTTCAGCCTGTAAACAACTTGTTGCTTCATTATTGGCTAGATCGAAGTTGGAAACAACTTGTAGCTTCATTCGATACTCGTTTGAAGTTGAAAACAATTTGTAGTTTCATTCTTGACTCGTTTGAGCCCGGAAACAACTTGTTGCTTCATTATTGGATGGATTGAAGTTGGAAACGACTTGTAGCTTCATTCCAGACTCGTTTGAAGTTGAACACAACTTGTAGCTTCATTTTCGGTTGTTTAAAATTAGAATCAACTTGTAGTTTCATTCTTGACTCGTTTGAGCCTGTAAACAACTTGTTGCTTCATTATTGGCTAGATTGAAGTTGGATACAACTTGTAGCTTCATTCTAGACTCGTTTGAAGTTGAAAACAATTTGTAGCTTCATTTTCGGTTGTTTAAAATTAGAATCAACTTGTAGTTTCATTCTTGACTCGTTTGAGCCTCTGGAAACAACTTGTTGATTCATTATTGGCTAGATTGAAGTTGGAAACAACTTGTAGCTTCATTCCAAACTCGTTTGAAGTTGAAAACAACTTGTAGCTTCATTTTCGGTTGTTTAAAATTAGAATCAACTTTTAGTTTCATTCTTGACTCGTTTCAGCCTGTAAACAACTTGTTGCTTCATTATTGGCTAGATCGAAGTTGGAAACAACTTGTAGCTTCATTCTAGACTCGTTTGAAGTTGAAAACAATTTGTAGTTTCATTCTTGACTCGTTTGAGCCCGGAAACAACTTGTTGTTTCATTATTGGTTGGATTGAAGTTGGAAACGACTTGTAGCTTCATTCCAGACTCGTTTGAAGTTGAACACAACTTGTAGCTTCATTTTCGGTTGTTTAAAATTAGAATCAACTTGTAGTTTCATTCTTGACTCGTTTGAGCCCGGAAACAACTTGTTGCTTCATTATTGGCTTGGATTGAAGTTGGAAACAACTTGTAGCTTCATTCCAGACTCGTTTGAAGTTGAACACAACTTGTAGCTTCATTTTCGGTTGTTTAAAATTAGAATCAACTTGTAGTTTCATTCTTGACTCGTTTGAGCCTCTGGAAACAACTTGTTGTTTCATTATTGGCTAGATTGAAGTTGGAAACAACTTGTAGCTTCATTCCAAACTCGTTTGAAGTTGAAAACAACTTGTAGCTTCATTTTCGGTTGTTTAAAATTAGAATCAACTTTTAGTTTCATTCTTGACTCGTTTCAGCCTGTAAACAACTTGTTGCTTCATTATTGGCTAGATCGAAGTTGGAAACAACTTGTAGCTTCATTCTAGACTCGTTTGAAGTTGAAAACAATTTGTAGTTTCATTCTTGACTCGTTTGAGCCCGGAAACAACTTGTTGTTTCATTATTGGCTGGATTGAAGTTGGAAACGACTTGTAGCTTCATTCCAGACTCGTTTGAAGTTGAACACAACTTGTAGCTTCATTTTCGGTTGTTTAAAATTAGAATCAACTTGTAGTTTCATTCTTGACTCGTTTGAGCCTGTAAACAACTTGTTGCTTCATTATTGGCTAGATTGAAGTTGGATACAACTTGTAGCTTCATTCTAGACTCGTTTGAAGTTGAAAACAATTTGTAGCTTCATTTTCGGTTGTTTAAAATTAGAATCAACTTGTAGTTTCATTCTTGACTCGTTTGAGCCTCTGGAAACAACTTGTTGTTTCATTATTGGCTAGATTGAAGTTGGAAACAACTTGTAGCTTCATTCCAAACTCGTTTGAAGTTGAAAACAACTTGTAGCTTCATTTTCGGTTGTTTAAAATTAGAATCAACTTTTAGTTTCATTCTTGACTCGTTTCAGCCTGTAAACAACTTGTTGCTTCATTATTGGCTAGATCGAAGTTGGAAACAACTTGTAGCTTCATTCGATACTCGTTTGAAGTTGAAAACAATTTGTAGTTTCATTCTTGACTCGTTTGAGCCCGGAAACAACTTGTTGCTTCATTATTGGATGGATTGAAGTTGGAAACGACTTGTAGCTTCATTCCAGACTCGTTTGAAGTTGAACACAACTTGTAGCTTCATTTTCGGTTGTTTAAAATTAGAATCAACTTGTAGTTTCATTCTTGACTCGTTTGAGCCCGGAAACAACTTGTTGCTTCATTATTGGCTGGATTGAAGTTGGAAACAACATCTAGCTTCATTCCAGACTCGTTTGAAGTTGAAAACAACTTGTAGCTTCATTTTCAGTTGTTTAAAATTAGAATCAACTTGTAGTTTCATTCTTGACTCGTTTGAGCCTGTAAACAACTTGTTGCTTCATTATTGGCTAGATTGAAGTAGGATACAACTTGTAGCTTCATTCGAGACTCGTTTGAAGTTGAAAACAATTTGTAGCTTCATTTTCGGTTGTTTAAAATTAGAATCAACTTTTAGTTTCATTCTTGACTCGTTTGAGCCTCTGGAAACAACTTGTTGTTTCATTATTGGCTAGATTGAAGTTGGAAACAACTTGTAGCTTCATTCCAAACTCGTTTGAAGTTGAAAACAACTTGTAGCTTCATTTTCGGTTGTTTAAAATTAGAATCAACTTTTAGTTTCATTCTTGACTCGTTTCAGCCTGTAAACAACTTGTTGCTTCATTATTGGCTAGATCGAAGTTGGAAACAACTTGTAGCTTCATTCGATACTCGTTTGAAGTTGAAAACAATTTGTAGTTTCATTCTTGACTCGTTTGAGCCCGGAAACAACTTGTTGCTTCATTATTGGATGGATTGAAGTTGGAAACGACTTGTAGCTTCATTCCAGACTCGTTTGAAGTTGAACACAACTTGTAGCTTCATTTTCGGTTGTTTAAAATTAGAATCAACTTGTAGTTTCATTCTTGACTCGTTTGAGCCTGTAAACAACTTGTTGCTTCATTATTGGCTAGATTGAAGTTGGATACAACTTGTAGCTTCATTCCAGACTCGTTTGAAGTTGAAAACAATTTGTAGCTTCATTTTCGGTTGTTTAAAATTAGAATCAACTTGTAGTTTCATTCTTGACTCGTTTGAGCCTCTGGAAACAACTTGTTGATTCATTATTGGCTAGATTGAAGTTGGAAACAACTTGTAGCTTCATTCCAAACTCGTTTGAAGTTGAAAACAACTTGTAGCTTCATTTTCGGTTGTTTAAAATTAGAATCAACTTTTAGTTTCATTCTTGACTCGTTTCAGCCTGTAAACAACTTGTTGCTTCATTATTGGCTAGATCGAAGTTGGAAACAACTTGTAGCTTCATTCTAGACTCGTTTGAAGTTGAAAACAATTTGTAGTTTCATTCTTGACTCGTTTGAGCCCGGAAACAACTTGTTGTTTCATTATTGGTTGGATTGAAGTTGGAAACGACTTGTAGCTTCATTCCAGACTCGTTTGAAGTTGAACACAACTTGTAGCTTCATTTTCGGTTGTTTAAAATTAGAATCAACTTGTAGTTTCATTCTTGACTCGTTTGAGCCCGGAAACAACTTGTTGTTTCATTATTGGTTGGATTGAAGTTGGAAACGACTTGTAGCTTCATTCCAGACTCGTTTGAAGTTGAACACAACTTGTAGCTTCATTTTCGGTTGTTTAAAATTAGAATCAACTTGTAGTTTCATTCTTGACTCGTTTGAGCCTCTGGAAACAACTTGTTGTTTCATTATTGGCTAGATTGAAGTTGGAAACAACTTGTAGCTTCATTCCAAACTCGTTTGAAGTTGAAAACAACTTGTAGCTTCATTTTCGGTTGTTTAAAATTAGAATCAACTTTTAGTTTCATTCTTGACTCGTTTCAGCCTGTAAACAACTTGTTGCTTCATTATTGGCTAGATCGAAGTTGGAAACAACTTGTAGCTTCATTCTAGACTCGTTTGAAGTTGAAAACAATTTGTAGTTTCATTCTTGACTCGTTTGAGCCTCTGGAAACAACTTGTTGTTTCATTATTGGCTAGATTGAAGTTGGAAACAACTTGTAGCTTCATTCCAAACTCGTTTGAAGTTGAAAACAACTTGTAGCTTCATTTTCGGTTGTTTAAAATTAGAATCAACTTTTAGTTTCATTCTTGACTCGTTTCAGCCTGTAAACAACTTGTTGCTTCATTATTGGCTAGATCGAAGTTGGAAACAACTTGTAGCTTCATTCTAGACTCGTTTGAAGTTGAAAACAATTTGTAGTTTCATTCTTGACTCGTTTGAGCCCGGAAACAACTTGTTGTTTCATTATTGGCTGGATTGAAGTTGGAAACGACTTGTAGATTCATTCCAGACTCGTTTGAAGTTGAACACAACTTGTAGCTTCATTTTCGGTTGTTTAAAATTAGAATCAACTTGTAGTTTCATTCTTGACTCGTTTGAGCCTGTAAACAACTTGTTGCTTCATTATTGGCTAGATTGAAGTTGGATACAACTTGTAGCTTCATTCTAGACTCGTTTGAAGTTGAAAACAATTTGTAGCTTCATTTTCGGTTGTTTAAAATTAGAATCAACTTGTAGTTTCATTCTTGACTCGTTTGAGCCTCTGGAAACAACTTGTTGATTCATTATTGGCTAGATTGAAGTTGGAAACAACTTGTAGCTTCATTCCAAACTCGTTTGAAGTTGAAAACAACTTGTAGCTTCATTTTCGGTTGTTTAAAATTAGAATCAACTTTTAGTTTCATTCTTGACTCGTTTCAGCCTGTAAACAACTTGTTGCTTCATTATTGGCTAGATCGAAGTTGGAAACAACTTGTAGCTTCATTCTAGACTCGTTTGAAGTTGAAAACAATTTGTAGTTTCATTCTTGACTCGTTTGAGCCCGGAAACAACTTGTTGTTTCATTATTGGTTGGATTGAAGTTGGAAACGACTTGTAGCTTCATTCCAGACTCGTTTGAAGTTGAACACAACTTGTAGCTTCATTTTCGGTTGTTTAAAATTAGAATCAACTTGTAGTTTCATTCTTGACTCGTTTGAGCCCGGAAACAACTTGTTGTTTCATTATTGGTTGGATTGAAGTTGGAAACGACTTGTAGCTTCATTCCAGACTCGTTTGAAGTTGAACACAACTTGTAGCTTCATTTTCGGTTGTTTAAAATTAGAATCAACTTGTAGTTTCATTCTTGACTCGTTTGAGCCTCTGGAAACAACTTGTTGTTTCATTATTGGCTAGATTGAAGTTGGAAACAACTTGTAGCTTCATTCCAAACTCGTTTGAAGTTGAAAACAACTTGTAGCTTCATTTTCGGTTGTTTAAAATTAGAATCAACTTTTAGTTTCATTCTTGACTCGTTTCAGCCTGTAAACAACTTGTTGCTTCATTATTGGCTAGATCGAAGTTGGAAACAACTTGTAGCTTCATTCTAGACTCGTTTGAAGTTGAAAACAATTTGTAGTTTCATTCTTGACTCGTTTGAGCCCGGAAACAACTTGTTGTTTCATTATTGGTGGATTGAAGTTGGAAACGACTTGTAGCTTCATTCCAGACTCGTTTGAAGTTGAACACAACTTGTAGCTTCATTTTCGGTTGTTTAAAATTAGAATCAACTTGTAGTTTCATTCTTGACTCGTTTGAGCCCGGAAACAACTTGTTGTTTCATTATTGGTTGATTGAAGTTGGAAACAACTTGTAGCTTCATTCCAGACTCGTTTGAAGTTGAACACAACTTGTAGCTTCATTTTCGGTTGTTTAAAATTAGAATCAACTTGTAGTTTCATTCTTGACTCGTTTGAGCCTCTGGAAACAACTTGTTGTTCATTATTGGCTAGATTGAAGTTGGAAACAACTTGTAGCTTCATTCCAAACTCGTTTGAAGTTGAAAACAACTTGTAGCTTCATTTTCGGTTGTTTAAAATTAGAATCAACTTTTAGTTTCATTCTTGACTCGTTTCAGCCTGTAAACAACTTGTTGCTTCATTATTGGCTAGATCGAAGTTGGAAACAACTTGTAGCTTCATTCTAGACTCGTTTGAAGTTGAAAACAATTTGTAGTATGATTCTTGACTCGTTTGAGCCTCTGGAAACAACTTGTTGTTTCATTATTGGCTAGATTGAAGTTGGAAACAACTTGTAGCTTCATTCCAAACTCGTTTGAAGTTGAAAACAACTTGTAGCTTCATTTTCGGTTGTTTAAAATTAGAATCATCTTTTAGTTTCATTCTTGACTCGTTTCAGCCTGTAAACAACTTGTTGCTTCATTATTGGCTAGATCGAAGTTGGAAACAACTTGTAGCTTCATTCTAGACTCGTTTGAAGTTGAAAACAATTTGTAGTTTCATTCTTGACTCGTTTGAGCCCGGAAACAACTTGTTGTTTCATTATTGGCTGGATTGAAGTTGGAAACGACTTGTAGATTCATTCCAGACTCGTTTGAAGTTGAACACAACTTGTAGCTTCATTTTCGGTTGTTTAAAATTAGAATCAACTTGTAGTTTCATTCTTGACTCGTTTGAGCCTGTAAACAACTTGTTGCTTCATTATTGGCTAGATTGAAGTTGGATACAACTTGTAGCTTCATTCTAGACTCGTTTGAAGTTGAAAACAATTTGTAGCTTCATTTTCGGTTGTTTAAAATTAGAATCAACTTGTAGTTTCATTCTTGACTCGTTTGAGCCTCTGGAAACAACTTGTTGATTCATTATTGGCTAGATTGAAGTTGGAAACAACTTGTAGCTTCATTCCAAACTCGTTTGAAGTTGAAAACAACTTGTAGCTTCATTTTCGGTTGTTTAAAATTAGAATCAACTTTTAGTTTCATTCTTGACTCGTTTCAGCCTGTAAACAACTTGTTGCTTCATTATTGGCTAGATCGAAGTTGGAAACAACTTGTAGCTTCATTCTAGACTCGTTTGAAGTTGAAAACAATTTGTAGTTTCATTCTTGACTCGTTTGAGCCCGGAAACAACTTGTTGTTTCATTATTGGTTGGATTGAAGTTGGAAACGACTTGTAGCTTCATTCCAGACTCGTTTGAAGTTGAACACAACTTGTAGCTTCATTTTCGGTTGTTTAAAATTAGAATCAACTTGTAGTTTCATTCTTGACTCGTTTGAGCCTCTGGAAACAACTTGTTGTTTCATTATTGGCTAGATTGAAGTTGGAAACAACTTGTAGCTTCATTCCAAACTCGTTTGAAGTTGAAAACAACTTGTAGCTTCATTTTCGGTTGTTTAAAATTAGAATCAACTTTTAGTTTCATTCTTGACTCGTTTCAGCCTGTAAACAACTTGTTGCTTCATTATTGGCTAGATCGAAGTTGGAAACAACTTGTAGCTTCATTCTAGACTCGTTTGAAGTTGAAAACAATTTGTAGTTTCATTCTTGACTCGTTTGAGCCCGGAAACAACTTGTTGTTTCATTATTGGCTGGACTGAAGTTGGAAACGACTTGTAGATTCATTCCAGACTCGTTTGAAGTTGAACACAACTTGTAGCTTCATTTTCGGTTGTTTAAAATTAGAATCAACTTGTAGTTTCATTCTTGACTCGTTTGAGCCTGTAAACAACTTGTTGCTTCATTATTGGCTAGATTGAAGTTGGATACAACTTGTAGCTTCATTCTAGACTCGTTTGAAGTGGAAAACAATTTGTAGCTTCATTTTCGGTTGTTTAAAATTAGAATCAACTTGTAGTTTCATTCTTGACTCGTTTGAGCCCGGAAACAACTTGTTGCTTCATTATTGGCTGGATTGAAGTTGGAAACAACATCTAGCTTCATTCCAGACTCGTTTGAAGTTGAAAACAACTTGTAGCTTCATTTTCAGTTGTTTAAAATTAGAATCAACTTGTAGTTTCATTCTTGACTCGTTTGAGCCTGTAAACAACTTGTTGCTTCATTATTGGCTAGATTGAAGTAGGATACAACTTGTAGCTTCATTCTAGACTCGTTTGAAGTTGAAAACAATTTGTAGCTTCATTTTCGGTTGTTTAAAATTAGAATCAACTTGTAGTTTCATTCTTGACTCGTTTGAGCCTCTGGAAACAACTTGTTGTTTCATTATTGGCTAGATTGAAGTTGGAAACAACTTGTAGCTTCATTCCAAACTCGTTTGAAGTTGAAAACAACTTGTAGCTTCATTTTCGGTTGTTTAAAATTAGAATCAACTTTTAGTTTCATTCTTGACTCGTTTCAGCCTGTAAACAACTTGTTGCTTCATTATTGGCTAGATCGAAGTTGGAAACAACTTGTAGCTTCATTCGATACTCGTTTGAAGTTGAAAACAATTTGTAGTTTCATTCTTGACTCGTTTGAGCCCGGAAACAACTTGTTGCTTCATTATTGGATGGATTGAAGTTGGAAACGACTTGTAGCTTCATTCCAGACTCGTTTGAAGTTGAACACAACTTGTAGCTTCATTTTCGGTTGTTTAAAATTAGAATCAACTTGTAGTTTCATTCTTGACTCGTTTGAGCCTGTAAACAACTTGTTGCTTCATTATTGGCTAGATTGAAGTTGGATACAACTTGTAGCTTCATTCTAGACTCGTTTGAAGTTGAAAACAATTTGTAGCTTCATTTTCGGTTGTTTAAAATTAGAATCAACTTGTAGTTTCATTCTTGACTCGTTTGAGCCTCTGGAAACAACTTGTTGATTCATTATTGGCTAGATTGAAGTTGGAAACAACTTGTAGCTTCATTCCAAACTCGTTTGAAGTTGAAAACAACTTGTAGCTTCATTTTCGGTTGTTTAAAATTAGAATCAACTTTTAGTTTCATTCTTGACTCGTTTCAGCCTGTAAACAACTTGTTGCTTCATTATTGGCTAGATCGAAGTTGGAAACAACTTGTAGCTTCATTCTAGACTCGTTTGAAGTTGAAAACAATTTGTAGTTTCATTCTTGACTCGTTTGAGCCCGGAAACAACTTGTTGTTTCATTATTGGTTGGATTGAAGTTGGAAACGACTTGTAGCTTCATTCCAGACTCGTTTGAAGTTGAACACAACTTGTAGCTTCATTTTCGGTTGTTTAAAATTAGAATCAACTTGTAGTTTCATTCTTGACTCGTTTGAGCCTGTAAACAACTTGTTGCTTCATTATTGGCTAGATTGAAGTTGGATACAACTTGTAGCTTCATTCTAGACTCGTTTGAAGTTGAAAACAATTTGTAGCTTCATTTTCGGTTGTTTAAAATTAGAATCAACTTGTAGTTTCATTCTTGACTCGTTTGAGCCTCTGGAAACAACTTGTTGTTTCATTATTGGCTAGATTGAAGTTGGAAACAACTTGTAGCTTCATTCCAAACTCGTTTGAAGTTGAAAACAACTTGTAGCTTCATTTTCGGTTGTTTAAAATTAGAATCAACTTTTAGTTTCATTCTTGACTCGTTTCAGCCTGTAAACAACTTGTTGCTTCATTATTGGCTAGATCGAAGTTGGAAACAACTTGTAGCTTCATTCTAGACTCGTTTGAAGTTGAAAACAATTTGTAGTTTCATTCTTGACTCGTTTGAGCCCGGAAACAACTTGTTGTTTCATTATTGGCTGGACTGAAGTTGGAAACGACTTGTAGATTCATTCCAGACTCGTTTGAAGTTGAACACAACTTGTAGCTTCATTTTCGGTTGTTTAAAATTAGAATCAACTTGTAGTTTCATTCTTGACTCGTTTGAGCCTGTAAACAACTTGTTGCTTCATTATTGGCTAGATTGAAGTTGGATACAACTTGTAGCTTCATTCTAGACTCGTTTGAAGTGGAAAACAATTTGTAGCTTCATTTTCGGTTGTTTAAAATTAGAATCAACTTGTAGTTTCATTCTTGACTCGTTTGAGCCCGGAAACAACTTGTTGCTTCATTATTGGCTGGATTGAAGTTGGAAACAACATCTAGCTTCATTCCAGACTCGTTTGAAGTTGAAAACAACTTGTAGCTTCATTTTCAGTTGTTTAAAATTAGAATCAACTTGTAGTTTCATTCTTGACTCGTTTGAGCCTGTAAACAACTTGTTGCTTCATTATTGGCTAGATTGAAGTAGGATACAACTTGTAGCTTCATTCTAGACTCGTTTGAAGTTGAAAACAATTTGTAGCTTCATTTTCGGTTGTTTAAAATTAGAATCAACTTTTAGTTTCATTCTTGACTCGTTTGAGCCTCTGGAAACAACTTGTTGTTTCATTATTGGCTAGATTGAAGTTGGAAACAACTTGTAGCTTCATTCCAAACTCGTTTGAAGTTGAAAACAACTTGTAGCTTCATTTTCGGTTGTTTAAAATTAGAATCAACTTTTAGTTTCATTCTTGACTCGTTTCAGCCTGTAAACAACTTGTTGCTTCATTATTGGCTAGATCGAAGTTGGAAACAACTTGTAGCTTCATTCGATACTCGTTTGAAGTTGAAAACAATTTGTAGTTTCATTCTTGACTCGTTTGAGCCCGGAAACAACTTGTTGCTTCATTATTGGATGGATTGAAGTTGGAAACGACTTGTAGCTTCATTCCAGACTCGTTTGAAGTTGAACACAACTTGTAGCTTCATTTTCGGTTGTTTAAAATTAGAATCAACTTGTAGTTTCATTCTTGACTCGTTTGAGCCTGTAAACAACTTGTTGCTTCATTATTGGCTAGATTGAAGTTGGATACAACTTGTAGCTTCATTCTAGACTCGTTTGAAGTTGAAAACAATTTGTAGCTTCATTTTCGGTTGTTTAAAATTAGAATCAACTTGTAGTTTCATTCTTGACTCGTTTGAGCCTCTGGAAACAACTTGTTGATTCATTATTGGCTAGATTGAAGTTGGAAACAACTTGTAGCTTCATTCCAAACTCGTTTGAAGTTGAAAACAACTTGTAGCTTCATTTTCGGTTGTTTAAAATTAGAATCAACTTTTAGTTTCATTCTTGACTCGTTTCAGCCTGTAAACAACTTGTTGCTTCATTATTGGCTAGATCGAAGTTGGAAACAACTTGTAGCTTCATTCTAGACTCGTTTGAAGTTGAAAACAATTTGTAGTTTCATTCTTGACTCGTTTGAGCCCGGAAACAACTTGTTGTTTCATTATTGGTGGATTGAAGTTGGAAACGACTTGTAGCTTCATTCCAGACTCGTTTGAAGTTGAACACAACTTGTAGCTTCATTTTCGGTTGTTTAAAATTAGAATCAACTTGTAGTTTCATTCTTGACTCGTTTGAGCCTGTAAACAACTTGTTGTTTCATTATTGGCTAGATTGAAGTTGGAAACAACTTGTAGCTTCATTCCAGACTCGTTTGAAGTTGAACACAACTTGTAGCTTCATTTTCGGTTGTTTAAAATTAGAATCAACTTGTAGTTTCATTCTTGACTCGTTTGAGCCTCTGGAAACAACTTGTTGTTTCATTATTGGCTAGATTGAAGTTGGAAACAACTTGTAGCTTCATTCCAAACTCGTTTGAAGTTGAAAACAACTTGTAGCTTCATTTTCGGTTGTTTAAAATTAGAATCAACTTTTAGTTTCATTCTTGACTCGTTTCAGCCTGTAAACAACTTGTTGCTTCATTATTGGCTAGATCGAAGTTGGAAACAACTTGTAGCTTCATTCTAGACTCGTTTGAAGTTGAAAACAATTTGTAGTTTCATTCTTGACTCGTTTGAGCCCGGAAACAACTTGTTGTTTCATTATTGGCTGGACTGAAGTTGGAAACGACTTGTAGATTCATTCCAGACTCGTTTGAAGTTGAACACAACTTGTAGCTTCATTTTCGGTTGTTTAAAATTAGAATCAACTTGTAGTTTCATTCTTGACTCGTTTGAGCCTGTAAACAACTTGTTGCTTCATTATTGGCTAGATTGAAGTTGGATACAACTTGTAGCTTCATTCTAGACTCGTTTGAAGTGGAAAACAATTTGTAGCTTCATTTTCGGTTGTTTAAAATTAGAATCAACTTGTAGTTTCATTCTTGACTCGTTTGAGCCTGGAAACAACTTGTTGCTTCATTATTGGCTGGATTGAAGTTGGAAACAACATCTAGCTTCATTCCAGACTCGTTTGAAGTTGAAAACAACTTGTAGCTTCATTTTCAGTTGTTTAAAATTAGAATCAACTTGTAGTTTCATTCTTGACTCGTTTGAGCCTGTAAACAACTTGTTGCTTCATTATTGGCTAGATTGAAGTTGGATACAACTTGTAGCTTCATTCTAGACTCGTTTGAAGTTGAAAACAATTTGTAGCTTCATTTTCGGTTGTTTAAAATTAGAATCAACTTGTAGTTTCATTCTTGACTCGTTTGAGCCTCTGGAAACAACTTGTTGTTTCATTATTGGCTAGATTGAAGTTGGAAACAACTTGTAGCTTCATTCCAAACTCGTTTGAAGTTGAAAACAACTTGTAGCTTCATTTTCGGTTGTTTAAAATTAGAATCAACTTTTAGTTTCATTCTTGACTCGTTTCAGCCTGTAAACAACTTGTTGCTTCATTATTGGCTAGATCGAAGTTGGAAACAACTTGTAGCTTCATTCTAGACTCGTTTGAAGTTGAAAACAATTTGTAGTTTCATTCTTGACTCGTTTGAGCCCGGAAACAACTTGTTGCTTCATTATTGGATGGATTGAAGTTGGAAACGACTTGTAGCTTCATTCCAGACTCGTTTGAAGTTGAACACAACTTGTAGCTTCATTTTCGGTTGTTTAAAATTAGAATCAACTTGTAGTTTCATTCTTGACTCGTTTGAGCCTGTAAACAACTTGTTGCTTCATTATTGGTTAGATTGAAGTTGGAAACAACTTGTAGCTTCATTCCAGACTCGTTTGAAGTTGAACACAACTTGTAGCTTCATTTTCGGTTGTTTAAAATTAGAATCAACTTGTAGTTTCATTCTTGACTCGTTTGAGCCTCTGGAAACAACTTGTTGTTCATTATTGGCTAGATTGAAGTTGGAAACAACTTGTAGCTTCATTCCAAACTCGTTTGAAGTTGAAAACAACTTGTAGCTTCATTTTCGGTTGTTTAAAATTAGAATCAACTTTTAGTTTCATTCTTGACTCGTTTCAGCCTGTAAACAACTTGTTGCTTCATTATTGGCTAGATCGAAGTTGGAAACAACTTGTAGCTTCATTCGATACTCGTTTGAAGTTGAAAACAATTTGTAGTTTCATTCTTGACTCGTTTGAGCCCGGAAACAACTTGTTGCTTCATTATTGGATGGATTGAAGTTGGAAACGACTTGTAGCTTCATTCCAGACTCGTTTGAAGTTGAACACAACTTGTAGCTTCATTTTCGGTTGTTTAAAATTAGAATCAACTTGTAGTTTCATTCTTGACTCGTTTGAGCCGGAAACAACTTGTTGCTTCATTATTGGTTAGATTGAAGTTGGAAACAACTTGTAGCTTCATTCCAGACTCGTTTGAAGTTGAACACAACTTGTAGCTTCATTTTCGGTTGTTTAAAATTAGAATCAACTTGTAGTTTCATTCTTGACTCGTTTGAGCCTCTGGAAACAACTTGTTGATTCATTATTGGCTAGATTGAAGTTGGAAACAACTTGTAGCTTCATTCCAAACTCGTTTGAAGTTGAAAACAACTTGTAGCTTCATTTTCGGTTGTTTAAAATTAGAATCAACTTTTAGTTTCATTCTTGACTCGTTTCAGCCTGTAAACAACTTGTTGCTTCATTATTGGCTAGATCGAAGTTGGAAACAACTTGTAACTTCATTCTAGACTCGTTTGAAGTTGAAAACAATTTGTAGTTCATTCTTGACTCGTTTGAGCCCGGAAACAACTTGTTGTTTCATTATTGGCTGGATTGAAGTGGAAACAACTTGTAGCTTCATTCCAGACTCGTTTGAAGTTGAGCACAACTTGTAGCTTCATTTTCGGTTGTTTAAAATTAGAATCAACTTGTAGTTTCATTCTTGACTCGTTTGAGCCTGGAAACAACTTGTTGCTTCATTATTGGCTAGATGAAGTTGGAAACAACTTGGAGCTTCATTCAGACTCGTTTGAAGTTGAAAACAACTTGTAGCTTCCTTTTCGGTTGTTTAAAATTAGAATCAACTTGTAGTTTCATTCTTGACTCGTTTGAGCCCGGAAACAACTTGTTGTTTCATTATTGGCTTGATTGAAGTTGGAAACGACTTGTAGCTTCATTCCAGACTCGTTTGAAGTTGAACACAACTTGTAGCTTCATTTTCGGTTGTTTAAAATTAGAATCAACTTGTAGTTTCATTCTTGACTCGTTTGAGCCTCTGGAAACAACTTGTTGTTTCATTATTGGCTAGATTGAAGTTGGAAACAACTTGTAGCTTCATTCCAAACTCGTTTGAAGTTGAAAACAACTTGTAGCTTCATTTCGGTTGTTTAAAATTAGAATCAACTTTTAGTTTCATTCTTGACTCGTTTCAGCCTGTAAACAACTTGTTGCTTCATTATTGGCTAGATCGAAGTTGGAAACAACTTGTAGCTTCATTCTAGACTCGTTTGAAGTTGAAAACAATTTGTAGTTTCATTCTTGACTCGTTTGAGCCCGGAAACAACTTGTTGCTTCATTATTGGCTAGATTGAAGTTGGAAACAACTTGTAGCTTCATTCCAGACTCGTTTGAAGTTGAAAACAACTTGTAGCTTCATTTCGGTTGTTTAAAATTAGAATCAACTTGTAGTTTCATTCTTGACTCGTTTGAGCCTGGAAACAACTTGTTGCTTCATTATTGGCTAGATTGAAGTTGGAAACAACTTGTAGCTTCATTCCAAACTCGTTTGAAGTTGAAAACAACTTGTAGCTTCATTTTCGGTTGTTTAAAATTAGAATCAACTTTTAGTTTCATTCTTGACTCGTTTCAGCCTGTAAACAACTTGTTGCTTCATTATTGGCTAGATCGAAGTTGGAAACAACTTGTAGCTTCATTCCAGACTCGTTTGAAGTTGAAAACAATTTGTAGTTCATTCTTGACTCGTTTGAGCCCGGAAACAACTTGTTGCTTCATTATTGGATGGATTGAAGTTGGAAACGACTTGTAGCTTCATTCCAGACTCGTTTGAAGTTGAACACAACTTGTAGCTTCATTTCGGTTGTTTAAAATTAGAATCAACTTGTAGTTTCATTCTTGACTCGTTTGAGCCTGGAAACAACTTGTTGTTTCATTATTGGTTAGATTGAAGTTGGAAACAACTTGTAGCTTCATTCCAGACTCGTTTGAAGTTGAAACAACTTGTAGCTTCATTTTCGGTTGTTTAAAATTAGAATCAACTTGTAGTTTCATTCTTGACTCGTTTGAGCCTCTGGAAACAACTTGTTGTTTCATTATTGGCTAGATTGAAGTTGGAAACAACTTGTAGCTTCATTCCAAACTCGTTTGAAGTTGAAAACAACTTGTAGCTTCATTTTCGGTTGTTTAAAATTAGAATCAACTTTTAGTTTCATTCTTGACTCGTTTCAGCCTGTAAACAACTTGTTGCTTCATTATTGGCTAGATCGAAGTTGGAAACAACTTGTAGCTTCATTCTAGACTCGTTTGAAGTTGAAAACAATTTGTAGTTTCATTCTTGACTCGTTTGAGCCCGGAAACAACTTGTTGCTTCATTATTGGATGGATTGAAGTTGGAAACGACTTGTAGCTTCATTCCAGACTCGTTTGAAGTTGAACACAACTTGTAGCTTCATTTTCGGTTGTTTAAAATTAGAATCAACTTGTAGTTTCATTCTTGACTCGTTTGAGCCTGTAAACAACTTGTTGCTTCATTATTGGCTAGATTGAAGTGGAAACAACTTGTAGCTTCATTCTAGACTCGTTTGAAGTTGAAAACAACTTGTAGCTTCATTTTCGGTTGTTTAAAATTAGAATCAACTTGTAGTTTCATTCTTGACTCGTTTGAGCCTCGGAAACAACTTGTTGCTTCATTATTGGCTGGATTGAAGTTGGAAACAACATGTAGCTTCATTCCAGACTCGTTTGAAGTTGAAAACAACTTGTAGCTTCATTTCGTTGTTTAAAATTAGAATCAACTTTTAGTTTCATTCTTGACTCGTTAAGCCTGTAAACAACTTGTTGCTTCATTATTGGCTAGATCGAAGTTGGAAACAACTTGTAGCTTCATTCTAGACTCGTTTGAAGTTGAAACAATTTGTAGTTTCATTCTTGACTCGTTTGAGCCCGGAAACAACTTGTTGCTTCATTATTGGATGGATTGAAGTTGGAAACGACTTGTAGCTTCATTCCAGACTCGTTTGAAGTTGAACACAACTTGTAGCTTCATTTTCGGTTGTTTAAAATTAGAATCAACTTGTAGTTTCATTCTTGACTCGTTTGAGCCTGTAAACAACTTGTTGCTTCATTATTGGCTAGATTGAAGTTGGATACAACTTGTAGCTTCATTCTAGACTCGTTTGAAGTTGAACACAACTTGTAGCTTCATTTTCGGTTGTTTAAAATTAGAATCAACTTGTAGTTTCATTCTTGACTCGTTTGAGCCTCTGGAAACAACTTGTTGTTTCATTATTGGCTAGATTGAAGTTGGAAACAACTTGTAGCTTCATTCCAAACTCGTTTGAAGTTGAAAACAACTTGTAGCTTCATTTTCGGTTGTTTAAAATTAGAATCAACTTTTAGTTTCATTCTTGACTCGTTTCAGCCTGTAAACAACTTGTTGCTTCATTATTGGCTAGATCGAAGTTGGAAACAACTTGTAGCTTCATTCTAGACTCGTTTGAAGTTGAAAACAATTTGTAGTTTCATTCTTGACTCGTTTGAGCCCGGAAACAACTTGTTGTTTCATTATTGGCTGGATTGAAGTTGGAAACGACTTGTAGATTCATTCCAGACTCGTTGAAGTTGAACACAACTTGTAGCTTCATTTTCGGTTGTTTAAAATTAGAATCAACTTGTAGTTTCATTCTTGACTCGTTTGAGCCTGTAAACAACTTGTTGCTTCATTATTGGTTAGATTGAAGTTGGAAACAACTTGTAGCTTCATTCTAGACTCGTTTGAAGTGGAAAACAATTTGTAGCTTCATTTTCGGTTGTTTAAAATTAGAATCAACTTGTAGTTTCATTCTTGACTCGTTTGAGCCCGGAAACAACTTGTTGCTTCATTATTGGCTGGATTGAAGTTGGAAACAACATCTAGCTTCATTCCAGACTCGTTTGAAGTTGAAAACAACTTGTAGCTTCATTTTCGTTGTTTAAAATTAGAATCAACTTGTAGTTTCATTCTTGACTCGTTTGAGCCTGTAAACAACTTGTTGCTTCATTATTGGCTAGATTGAAGTTGGATACAACTTGTAGCTTCATTCTAGACTCGTTTGAAGTTGAAAACAATTTGTAGCTTCATTTTCGGTTGTTTAAAATTAGAATCAACTTGTAGTTTCATTCTTGACTCGTTTGAGCCTCTGGAAACAACTTGTTGTTTCATTATTGGCTAGATTGAAGTTGGAAACAACTTGTAGCTTCATTCCAAACTCGTTTGAAGTTGAAAACAACTTGTAGCTTCATTTTCGGTTGTTTAAAATTAGAATCAACTTTTAGTTTCATTCTTGACTCGTTTCAGCCTGTAAACAACTTGTTGCTTCATTATTGGCTAGATCGAAGTTGGAAACAACTTGTAGCTTCATTCTAGACTCGTTTGAAGTTGAAAACAATTTGTAGTTTCATTCTTGACTCGTTTGAGCCCGGAAACAACTTGTTGCTTCATTATTGGTGGATTGAAGTTGGAAACGACTTGTAGCTTCATTCCAGACTCGTTTGAAGTTGAACACAACTTGTAGCTTCATTTTCGGTTGTTTAAAATTAGAATCAACTTGTAGTTTCATTCTTGACTCGTTTGAGCCTGTAAACAACTTGTTGCTTCATTATTGGCTAGATTGAAGTTGGAAACAACTTGTAGCTTCATTCTAGACTCGTTTGAAGTTGAAAACAACTTGTAGCTTCATTTTCGGTTGTTAAAATTAGAATCAACTTGTAGTTTCATTTTGACTCGTTTGAGCCTCTGGAAACAACTTGTTGCTTCATTATTGGCTAGATTGAAGTTGGAAACAACTTGTAGCTTCATTCCAAACTCGTTTGAAGTTGAAAACAACTTGTAGCTTCATTTTCGGTTGTTTAAAATTAGAATCAACTTGTAGTTTCATTCTTGACTCGTTTGAGCCTGTAAACAACTTGTTGCTTCTTATTGGCTAGATGAAGTTGGAAACAACTTGTAGCTTCATTCTAGACTCGTTTGAAGTTGAAAACAATTTGTAGCTTCATTTTCGGTTGTTTAAAATTAGAATCAACTTGTAGTTTCATTCTTGACTCGTTTGAGCCTCTGGAAACAACTTGTTGTTTCATTATTGGCTAGATTGAAGTTGGAACAACTTGTAGCTTCATTCCAAACTCGTTTGAAGTTGAAAACAACTTGTAGCTTCATTTTCGGTTGTTTAAAATTAGAATCAACTTTAGTTTCATTCTTGACTCGTTTCAGCCTGTAAATAAGCTACAGTTACTTGTTGCTTCATTATTGGCTAGATCGAAGTTGGAAACAACTTGTAGCTTCATTCTAGACTCGTTTGAAGTTGAAAACATTTGTAGTTTCATTCTTGACTCGTTTGAGCCCGGAAACAACTTGTTGCTTCATTATTGGCTGGATTGAAGTTGGAAACAACTTGTAGCTTCATTCCAGACTCGTTTGAAGTTGAAACACAACTTGTAGCTTCATTTTCGGTTGTTTAAAATTAGAATCAACTTGTAGTTTCATTCTTGACTCGTTTGAGCCTGTAAACAACTTGTTGCTTCATTATTGGCTAGATTGAAGTTGGATGCAACTTGTAGCTTCATTCTAGACTCGTTTGAAGTTGAAAACAACTTGTAGCTTCATTCTTGACTCGTTTGAGCCCGGAAACAACTTGTTGCTTCATTATTGGCTGGATTGAAGTTGGAAACAACTTGTAGCTTCATTCCAGACTCGTTTGAAGTTGAAAACAATTTGTAGTTTCATTCTTGACTCGTTTGAGCCCGGAAACAACTTGTTGCTTCATTATTGGCTGGATTGAAGTTGGAAACAACTTGTAGATTCATTCCAGACTCGTTTGAAGTTGAACACAACTTGTAGCTTCATTTCGGTTGTTTAAAATTAGAATCAACTTGTAGTTTCATTCTTGACTCGTTTGAGCTTGTAAACAACTTGTTGCTTCATTATTGGCTAGATTGAAGTTGGATACAACTTGTAGCTTCATTCTAGACTCGTTTGAAGTTGAAAACAATTTGTAGCTTCATTTTCGGTTGTTTAAAATTAGAATCAACTTGTAGTTTCATTCTTGACTCGTTTGAGCCTCTGGAAACAACTTGTTGTTTCATTATTGGCTAGATTGAAGTTGGAAACAACTGTAGCTTCATTCCAAACTCGTTTGAAGTTGAAAACAACTTGTAGCTTCATTTTCGGTTGTTTAAAATTAGAATCAACTTTTAGTTTCATTCTTGACTCGTTTCAGCCTGTAACCGAAAATGAAGCTACAAGTTGTTTTCAACTTCAAACTTGTTGCTTCATTATTGGCTAGATCGAAGTTGGAAACAACTTGTAGCTTCATTCTAGACTCGTTTGAAGTTGAAAACAATTTGTAGTTTCATTCTTGACTCGTTTGAGCCCGGAAACAACTTGTTGTTTCATTATTGGCTGGATTGAAGTTGGAAACGACTTGTAGATTCATTCCAGACTCGTTTGAAGTTGAACACAACTTGTAGCTTCATTTTCGGTTGTTTAAAATTAGAATCAACTTGTAGTTTCATTCTTGACTCGTTTGAGCCTGTAAACAACTTGTTGCTTCATTATTGGTTAGATTGAAGTTGGAAACAACTTGTAGCTTCATTCTAGACTCGTTTGAAGTGGAAAACAATTGTAGCTTCATTTTCGGTTGTTTAAAATTAGAATCAACTTGTAGTTTCATCTTGACTCGTTTGAGCCGGAAACAACTTGTTGCTTCATTATTGGCTGGATTGAAGTTGGAAACAACATCTAGCTTCATTCCAGACTCGTTTAGAGTTGAAAACAATTTGTAGCTTCATTTTCAGTTGTTTAAAATTAGAATCAACTTGTAATTTCATTCTTGACTCGTTTGAGCCTGTAAACAACTTGTTGCTTCATTATTGGCTAGATTGAAGTTGGATACAACTTGTAGCTTCATTCTAGACTCGTTTGAAGTTGAAAACAGTTTGTAGCTTCATTTTCGGTTGTTTAAAATTAGAATCAACTTGTAGTTTCATTCTTGACTCGTTTGAGCCTCTGAAACAACTTGTTGTTTCATTATTGGCTAGATTAAAGTTGGAAACAACTTGTAGCTTCATTCCAAACTCGTTTGAAGTTGAAAACAACTTGTAGCTTCATTTTCGTTGTTTAAAATTAGAATCAACTTTTAGTTTCATTCTTGACTCGTTTCAGCCTGTAAACAACTTGTTCCTTCATTATTGGCTAGATCGAAGTTGGAAACAACTTGTAGCTTCATTCGATACTCGTTTGAAGTTGAAAACAATTTGTAGTTTCATTCTTGACTCGTTTGAGCCCGGAAACAACTTGTTGCTTTCATTATTGGATGGATTGAAGTTGGAAACGACTTGTAGCTTCATTCCAGACTCGTTTGAAGTTGAACACAACTTGTAGCTTCATTTTCGGTTGTTTAAAATTAGAATCAACTTGTAGTTTCATTCTTGACTCGTTTGAGCCCGGAAACAACTTGTTGCTTCATTATTGGCTTGATTGAAGTTGGAAACAACATCTAGCTTCATTCCAGACTCGTTTAGAGTTGAAAACAATTTGTAGCTTCATTTTCAGTTGTTAAAATTAGAATCACTTGTAGTTTCATTCTTGACTCGTTTGAGCCTGTAAACAACTTGTTGCTTCATTATTGGCTAGATTGAGTTGGATACAACTTGTAGCTTCATTCTAGACTCGTTTGAAGTTGAAAACAATTTGTAGCTTCATTTTCGGTTGTTTAAAATTAGAATCAACTTGTAGTTTCATTCTTGACTCGTTTGAGCCTCTGGAAACACTTGTTGTTTCATTATTGGCTAGATTAAAGTTGGAAACAACTTGTAGCTTCATTCCAAACTCGTTTGAAGTTGAAAACAACTTGTAGCTTCATTTTCGGTTGTTTAAAATTAGAATCAACTTTTAGTTTCATTCTTGACTCGTTTCAGCCTGTAAACAACTTGTTCCTTCATTATTGGCTAGATCGAAGTTGGAAACAACTTGTAGCTTCATTCGATACTCGTTGAAGTTGAAAACAATTTGTAGTTTCATTCTTGACTCGTTTGAGCCCGGAAACAACTTGTTGCTTCATTATTGGATGGATTGAAGTTGGAAACGACTTGTAGCTTCATTCCAGACTCGTTTGAAGTTGAACACAACTTGTAGCTTCATTTTCGGTTGTTTAAAATTAGAATCAACTTGTAGTTTCATTCTTGACTCGTTTGAGCCTGTAAACAACTTGTTGCTTCATTATTGGCTAGATTGAAGTTGGAAACAACTTGTAGCTTCATTCTAGACTCGTTGAAGTTGAAAACAATTTGTAGCTTCATTTTCGGTTGTTTAAAATTAGAATCAACTTGTAGTTTCATTCTTGACTCGTTGAGCCTCTGGAAACAACTTGTTGATTCATTATTGGCTAGATTGAAGTTGGAAACAACTTGTAGCTTCATTCCAGACTCGTTGAAGTTGAAAACAACTTGTAGCTTCATTTTCGGTTGTTTAAAATTAGAATCAACTTGTAGTTTCATTCTTGACTCGTTTGAGCCTGTAAACAACTTGTTGCTTCATTATTGGCTAGATTGAAGTTGGATACAACTTGTAGCTTCATTCTAGACTCGTTTGAAGTTGAAAACAATTTGTAGCTTCATTTTCGGTTGTTTAAAATTAGAATCAACTTGTAGTTTCATTCTTGACTCGTTTGAGCCTCTGGAAACAACTTGTTGATTCATTATTGGCTAGATTGAAGTTGGAAACAACTTGTAGCTTCATTCCAAACTCGTTTGAAGTTGAAAACAACTTGTAGCTTCATTTCGGTTGTTTAAAATTAGAATCAACTTTTAGTTTCATTCTTGACTCGTTTCAGCCTGTAAACAACAGTGTTGCCTTCATTATTGGCTAGATCGAAGTTGGAAACAACTTGTAGCTTCATTCTAGACTCGTTTGAAGTTGAAAACAATTTGTAGTTTCATTCTTGACATCGTTGAGCCCGGAAACAACTTGTTGTTTCATTATTGGCTGGATTGAAGTTGGAAACGACTTGTAGCTTCATTCCAGACTCGTTTGAAGTTGAACACAACTTGTAGCTTCATTTTCGGTTGTTTAAAATTAGAATCAACTTGTAGTTTCATTCTTGACTCGTTTGAGCCTGTAAACAACTTGTTGCTTCATTATTGGCTAGATGGAAGTTGGAAACAACTTGTAGCTTCATTCTAGACTCGTTTGAAGTTGAAAACAACTTGTAGCTTCATTTTCGGTTGTTTAAAATTAGAATCAACTTGTAGTTTCATTCTTGACTCGTTTGAGCCTCGGAAACAACTTGTTGCTTCATTATTGGCTAGATTGAAGTTGGAAACAACTTGTAGCTTCATTCCAGACTCGTTTGAAGTTGAAAACAACTTGTAGCTTCATTTTCGGTTGTTTAAAATTAGAATCAACTTGTAGTTTCATTCTTGACTCGTTTGAGCCTGTAAACAACTTGTTGCTTCATTATTGGCTAGATTGAAGTTGGATACAACTTGTAGCTTCATTCTAGACTCGTTTGAAGTTGAAAACAATTGTAGCTTCATTTTCGGTTGTTTAAAATTAGAATCAACTTGTAGTTTCATTCTTGACTCGTTTGAGCCCTGGAAACAACTTGTTGTTTCATTATTGGCTAGATTGAAGTTGGAAACAACTTGTAGCTTCATTCCAAACTCGTTTGAAGTTGAAAACAACTTGTAGCTTCATTTTCGGTTGTTTAAAATTAGAATCAACTTTTAGTTTCATTCTTGACTCGTTTCAGCCTGTAAACAACTTGTTGCTTCATTATTGGCTAGATCGAAGTTGGAAACAACTTGTAGCTTCATTCTAGACTCGTTTGAAGTTGAAAACAATTTGTAGTTTCATTCTTGACTCGTTTGAGCCCGGAAACAACTTGTTGTTTCATTATTGGCTGGATTGAAGTTGGAAACGACTTGTAGCTTCATTCCAGACTCGTTTGAAGTTGAACACACTTGTAGCTTCATTTCGGTGTTTAAAATTAGAATCAACTTGTAGTTTCATTCTTGACTCGTTTGAGCCTGTAAACAACTTGTTGCTTCATTATTGGTTAGATTGAAGTTGGAACAACTTGTAGCTTCATTCAGACTCGTTGAAGTTGAAAACAAATTTGTAGCTTCATTTTCGGTTGTTTAAAATTAGAATCAACTTGTAGTTTCATTCTTGACTCGTTGAGCTCGGAAACAACTTGTTGCTTCATTATTGGCTGGATTGAAGTTGGAAACAACATTTAGCTTCATTCCAGACTCGTTTGAAGTTGAAAACAACTTGTAGCTTCATTCTTGACTAGTTATTCTTGAATGCCCGTAAACAACTTGTTGCTTCATTATTGGCTGGATTGAAGTTGGAAACGACTTGTAGCTTCATTCCAGACTCGTTTGAAGTTGAAAACAATTTGTAGTTTCATTCTTGACTCGTTTGAGCCCAGAAACAACTTGTTGTTCATTATTGGATGGATTGAAGTTGGAAACGGACTTGTAGCTTCATTCCAGACTCGTTTGAAGTTGAACACAACTTGTAGCTTCATTTTCGGTTGTTTAAAATTAGAATCAACTTGTAGTTTCATTCTTGACTCGTTTGAGCTGTAAACAACTTGTTGCTTCATTATTGGTTGGATTGAAGTTGGAAACAACTTGTAGCTTCATTCTAGACTCGTTTGAAGTGGAAAACAATTTGTAGCTTCATTTTCGGTTGTTTAAAATTAGAATCAACTTGTAGTTTATTCTTGACTCGTTTGAGCCCGGAAACAACTTGTTGCTTCATTATTGGCTGGATTGAAGTTGGAAACAACATCTAGCTTCATTCCAGACTCGTTTAGAGTTGAAAACAACTTGTAGCTTCATTTTCAGTTGTTTAAAATTAGAATCAACTTGTAGTTTCATTCTTGACTCGTTTGAGCCTGTAAACAACTTGTTGCTTCATTATTGGCTAGATTGAAGTTGGATACAACTTGTAGCTTCATTCTAGACTCGTTTGAAGTTGAAAACAATTTGTAGCTTCATTTTCGGTTGTTTAAAATTAGAATCAACTTGTAGTTTCATTCTTGACTCGTTTGAGCCTCTGGAAACAACTTGTTGTTTCATTATTGGCTAGATTGAAGTTGGAAACAACTTGTAGCTTCATTCCAAACTCGTTTGAAGTTGAAAACAACTTGTAGCTTCATTTTCGGTTGTTTAAAATTAGAATCAACTTTTAGTTTCATTCTTGACTCGTTTCAGCCTGTAAACAACTTGTTGCTTCATTATTGGCTAGATTGAAGTTGGATACAACTTGTAGCTTCATTCTAGACTCGTTTGAAGTTGAAAACAATTTGTAGCTTCATTTCGGTTGTTTAAATTAGAATCAACTTGTAGTTTCATTCTTGACTCGTTTGAGCCCGGAAACAACTTGTTGATTCATTATTGGCTGGATTGAAGTTGGAAACAACATTGTAGCTTCATTCCAACTCGTTTGAAGTTGAAAACAACTTGTAGCTTCATTTTCGGTTGTTTAAAATTAGAATCAACTTGTAGTTTCATTCTTGACTCGTTTGAGCCTGTAAACAACTTGTTGCTTCATTATTGGTTAGATTGAAGTTGGATACAACTTGTAGCTTCATTCTAGACTCGTTTGAAGTTGAAAACAATTTGTAGCTTCATTTTCGGTTGTTTAAAATTAGAATCAACTTGTAGTTTCATTCTTGACTCGTTTGAGCCCTGGAAACAACTTGTTGCTTCATTATTGGCTGGATTGAAGTTGGAAACAACATTTAGCTTCATTCCAGACTCGTTTGAAGTTGAAAACAACTTGTAGCTTCATTTTCAGTTGTTTAAAATTAGAATCAACTTGTAGTTTCATTCTTGACTCGTTTGAGCCTGTAAACAACTTGTTGCTTCATTATTGGCTAGATTGAAGTTGGAAACAACTTGTAGCTTCATTCTAGACTCGTTTGAAGTTGAAAACAATTTGTAGCTTCATTTCGGTTGTTTAAAATTAGAATCAACTTGTAGTTTCATTCTTGACTCGTTTGAGCCCGGAAACAACTTGTTGCTTCATTATTGGCTAGATTGAAGTTGGAAACACATTTAGCTTCATTCCAGACTCGTTTGAAGTTGAAAACAACTTGTAGCTTCATTTTCAGGTTGTTTAAAATTAGAATCAACTTGTAGTTTCATTCTTGACTCGTTGAGCCTGTAAACAACTTGTTGCTTCATTATTGGCTAGATTGAAGTTGGATACAACTTGTAGCTTCATTCTAGACTCGTTTGAAGTTGAAAACAATTTGTAGCTTCATTTTCGGTTGTTTAAAATTAGAATCAACTTGTAGTTTCATTCTTGACTCGTTTGAGCCCTGGAAACAACTTGTTGTTTCATTATTGGCTAGATTGAAGTTGGAAACAACTTGTAGCTTCATTCCAACTCGTTTGAAGTTGAAAACAACTTGTAGCTTCATTTTCGGTTGTTTAAAATTAGAATCAACTTTTAGTTTCATTCTTGACTCGTTTCAGCCTGTAAACAACTTGTTGCTTCATTATTGGCTAGATCGAAGTTGGAAACAACTTGTAGCTTCATTCTAGACTCGTTTGAAGTTGAAAACAATTTGTAGTTTCATTCTTGACTCGTTTGAGCCCGGAAACAACTTGTTGTTTCATTATTGGCTGGATTGAAGTTGGAAACGACTTGTAGCTTCATTCCAGACTCGTTTGAAGTTGAACACAACTTGTAGCTTCATTTTCGGTTGTTTAAAATTAGAATCAACTTGTAGTTTCATTCTTGACTCGTTTGAGCCTGTAAACAACTTGTTGCTTCATTATTGGTTAGATTGAAGTTGGAAACAACTTGTAGCTTCATTCTAGACTCGTTTGAAGTGGAAAACAATTTGTAGCTTCATTTTCGGTTGTTTAAAATTAGAATCAACTTGTAGTTTCATTCTTGACTCGTTTGAGCCCGGAAACAACTTGTTGCTTCATTATTGGCTGGATTGAAGTTGGAAACAACATTTAGCTTCATTCCAGACTCGTTTGAAGTTGAAAACAACTTGTAGCTTCATTTTCAGTTGTTTAAAATTAGAATCAACTTGTAGTTTCATTCTTGACTCGTTTGAGCCTGTAAACAACTTGTTGCTTCATTATTGGCTAGATTGAAGTTGGATACAACTTGTAGCTTCATTCTAGACTCGTTTGAAGTTGAAAACAATTTGTAGCTTCATTTTCGGTTGTTTAAAATTAGAATCAACTTGTAGTTTCATTCTTGACTCGTTTGAGCCTCTGAAACAACTTGTTGCTTCATTATTGGCTAGATTGAAGTTGGAAACAACTTGTAGCTTCATTCCAAACTCGTTTGAAGTTGAAAACAACTTGTAGCTTCATTTTCGGTTGTTTAAAATTAGAATCAACTTTTAGTTTCATTCTTGACTCGTTTTAGCCTGTAAACAACTTGTTGCTTCATTATTGGCTAGATCGAAGTTGGAAACAACTTGTAGCTTCATTCTAGACTCGTTGAAGTTGAAAACAATTTGTAGTTTCATTCTTGACTCGTTTGAGCCCGGAAACAACTTGTTGTTTCATTATTGGCTGGATTGAAGTTGGAAACAACTTGTAGCTTCATTCCAGACTCGTTTGAAGTTGAGCACAACTTGTAGCTTCATTTTCGGTTGTTTAAAATTAGAATCAACTTGTAGTTTCATTCTTGACTCGTTTGAGCCTGTAAACAACTTGTTGCTTCATTATTGGCTAGATTGAAGTTGGAAACAACTTGTAGCTTCATTCTAGACTCGTTTGAAGTTGAAAACAACTTGTAGCTTCATTTTCGGTTGTTTAAAATTAGAATCAACTTGTAGTTTCATTCTTGACTCGTTTGAGCCCTGAAACAACTTGTTGCTTCATTATTGGCTGGATTGAAGTGGAAACAACATGTAGCTTCATTCCAGACTCGTTTGAAGTTGAAAACAACTTGTAGCTTCATTTCGGTTGTTTAAAATTAGAATCAACTTTTAGTTTCATTCTTGACTCGTTTTAGCCTGTAAACAACTTGTTGCTTCATTATTGGCTAGATCGAAGTTGGAAACAACTTGTAGCTTCATTCTAGACTCGTTTGAAGTTGAAAACAATTTGTAGTTTCATTCTTGACTCGTTTGAGCCCGGAAACAACTTTTTGTTTCATTATTGGCTGGATTGAAGTTGGAAACGACTTGTAGCTTCATTCCAGACTCGTTTGAAGTTGAACACAACTTGTAGCTTCATTTTCGGTTGTTTAAAATTAGAATCAACTTGTAGTTTCATTCTTGACTCGTTTGAGCCTGTAAACAACTTGTTGCTTCATTATTGGCTAGATTGAAGTTGGAAACAACTTGTAGCTTCATTCTAGACTCGTTTGAAGTGGAAAACAATTTGTAGCTTCATTTTCGGTTGTTTAAAATTAGAATCAACTTGTAGTTTCATTCTTGACTCGTTTGAGCCCGGAAACAACTTGTTGCTTCATTATTGGCTGGATTGAAGTTGGAAACAACATCTAGCTTCATTCCAGACTCGTTTGAAGTTGAAAACAACTTGTAGCTTCATTTTCAGTTGTTTAAAATTAGAATCAACTTGTAGTTTCATTCTTGACTCGTTTGAGCCTGTAAACAACTTGTTGCTTCATTATTGGCTAGATTGAAGTTGGATACAACTTGTAGCTTCATTCTAGACTCGTTTGAAGTTGAAAACAATTTGTAGCTTCATTTTCGGTTGTTTAAAATTAGAATCAACTTGTAGTTTCATTCTTGACTCGTTTGAGCCTGTAAACAACTTGTTGCTTCATTATTGGCTAGATTGAAGTTGGAAACAACTTGTAGCTTCATTCCAGAACTCGTTTGAAGTTGAAAACAACTTGTAGCTTCATTTTCGGTTGTTTAAAATTAGAATCAACTTTTAGTTTCATTCTTGACTCGTTTCAGCCTGTAAACAACTTGTTGCTTCATTATTGGCTAGATCGAAGTTGGAAACAACTTGTAGCTTCATTCTAGACTCGTTTGAAGTTGAAAACAATTTGTAGTTTCATTCTTGACTCGTTTGAGCCCGGAAACAACTTGTTGTTTCATTATTGGCTGGATTGAAGTTGGAAACGACTTGTAGCTTCATTCCAGACTCGTTTGAAGTTGAACACAACTTGTAGCTTCATTTTCGGTTGTTTAAAATTAGAATCAACTTGTAGTTTCATTCTTGACTCGTTTGAGCCTGTAAACAACTTGTTGCTTCATTATTGGTTAGATTGAAGTTGGAAACAACTTGTAGCTTCATTCTAGACTCGTTTGAAGTGGAAAACAATTTGTAGCTTCATTTTCGGTTGTTTAAAATTAGAATCAACTTGTAGTTTCATTCTTGACTCGTTTGAGCCCGGAAACAACTTGTTGCTTCATTATTGGCTGGATTGAAGTTGGAAACAACATCTAGCTTCATTCCAGACTCGTTTGAAGTTGAAAACAACTTGTAGCTTCATTTTCAGTTGTTTAAAATTAGAATCAACTTGTAGTTTCATTCTTGACTCGTTTGAGCCTGTAAACAACTTGTTGCTTCATTATTGGCTAGATTGAAGTTGGATACAACTTGTAGCTTCATTCTAGACTCGTTTGAAGTTGAAAACAATTTGTAGCTTCATTTTCGGTTGTTTAAAATTAGAATCAACTTGTAGTTTCATTCTTGACTCGTTTGAGCCTGGAAACAACTTGTTGCTTCATTATTGGCTAGATTGAAGTTGGAAACAACTTGTAGCTTCATTCCAAACTCGTTTGAAGTTGAAAACAACTTGTAGCTTCATTTTCGGTTGTTTAAAATTAGAATCAACTTTTAGTTTCATTCTTGACTCGTTTCAGCCTGTAAACAACTTGTTGCTTCATTATTGGCTAGATCGAAGTTGGAAACAACTTGTAGCTTCATTCTAGACTCGTTTGAAGTTGAAAACAATTTGTAGTTTCATTCTTGACTCGTTTGAGCCCGGAAACAACTTGTTGTTTCATTATTGGCTGGATTGAAGTTGGAAACGACTTGTAGCTTCATTCCAGACTCGTTTGAAGTTGAACACAACTTGTAGCTTCATTTTCGGTTGTTTAAAATTAGAATCAACTTGTAGTTTCATTCTTGACTCGTTTGAGCCTGTAAACAACTTGTTGCTTCATTATTGGTTAGATTGAAGTTGGAAACAACTTGTAGCTTCATTCTAGACTCGTTTGAAGTGGAAAACAATTTGTAGCTTCATTTTCGGTTGTTTAAAATTAGAATCAACTTGTAGTTTCATTCTTGACTCGTTTGAGCCCGGAAACAACTTGTTGCTTCATTATTGGCTGGATTGAAGTTGGAAACAACATCTAGCTTCATTCCAGACTCGTTTGAAGTTGAAAACAACTTGTAGCTTCATTTTCAGTTGTTTAAAATTAGAATCAACTTGTAGTTTCATTCTTGACTCGTTTGAGCCTGTAAACAACTTGTTGCTTCATTATTGGCTAGATTGAAGTTGGATACAACTTGTAGCTTCATTCTAGACTCGTTTGAAGTTGAAAACAATTTGTAGCTTCATTTTCGGTTGTTTAAAATTAGAATCAACTTGTAGTTTCATTCTTGACTCGTTTGAGCCCTGGAAACAACTTGTTGCTTCATTATTGGCTAGATTGAAGTTGGAAACAACTTGTAGCTTCATTCCAGACTCGTTTGAAGTTGAAAACAACTTGTAGCTTCATTTTCGGTTGTTTAAAATTAGAATCAACTTTTAGTTTCATTCTTGACTCGTTTCAGCCTGTAAACAACTTGTTGCTTCATTATTGGCTAGATCGAAGTTGGAAACAACTTGTAGCTTCATTCTAGACTCGTTTGAAGTTGAAAACAATTTGTAGTTTCATTCTTGACTCGTTTGAGCCCGGAAACAACTTGTTGTTTCATTATTGGCTGGATTGAAGTTGGAAACAACTTGTAGCTTCATTCCAGACTCGTTTGAAGTTGAACACAACTTGTAGCTTCATTTTCGGTTGTTTAAAATTAGAATCAACTTGTAGTTTCATTCTTGACTCGTTTGAGCCTGTAAACAACTTGTTGCTTCATTATTGGCTAGATTGAAGTTGGAAACAACTTGTAGCTTCATTCCAGACTCGTTTGAAGTTGAAAACAACTTGTAGCTTCATTTTCGGTTGTTTAAAATTAGAATCAACTTGTAGTTTCATTCTTGACTCGTTTGAGCTCGGAAACAACTTGTTGCTTCATTATTGGCTGGATTGAAGTTGGAAACAACATGTAGCTTCATTCAGACTCGTTGGAAGTTGAAAACAATTTGTAGTTTCATTCTTGACTAGTTTGAGCCCGGAAACAACTTCTTGTTTCATTATTGGATGGATTGAAGTTGGAAACGACTTGTAGCTTCATTCCAGACTCGTTTGAAGTTGAACACAACTTGTAGCTTCATTTTCGGTTGTTTAAAATTAGAATCAACTTGTAGTTTCATTCTTGACTCGTTTGAGCCTGTAAACAACTTGTTGCTTCATTATTGGTTAGATTGAAGTTGGAAACAACTTGTAGCTTCATTCTAGACTCGTTTGAAGTGGAAAACAATTTGTAGCTTCATTTTCGGTTGTTTAAAATTAGAATCAACTTGTAGTTTCATTCTTGACTCGTTTGAGCCCGGAAACAACTTGTTGCTTCATTATTGGCTGGATTGAAGTTGGAAACAACATCTAGCTTCATTCCAGACTCGTTTGAAGTTGAAAACAACTTGTAGCTTCATTTTCAGTTGTTTAAAATTAGAATCAACTTGTAGTTTCATTCTTGACTCGTTTGAGCCTGTAAACAACTTGTTGCTTCATTATTGGCTAGATTGAAGTTGGATACAACTTGTAGCTTCATTCTAGACTCGTTTGAAGTTGAAAACAATTTGTAGCTTCATTTTCGGTTGTTTAAAATTAGAATCAACTTGTAGTTTCATTCTTGACTCGTTTGAGCCTCTGGAAACAACTTGTTGTTTCATTATTGGCTAGATTGAAGTTGGAAACAACTTGTAGCTTCATTCCAAACTCGTTTGAAGTTGAAAACAACTTGTAGCTTCATTTTCGGTTGTTTAAAATTAGAATCAACTTTTAGTTTCATTCTTGACTCGTTTCAGCCTGTAAACAACTTGTTGCTTCATTATTGGCTAGATCGAAGTTGGAAACAACTTGTAGCTTCATTCTAGACTCGTTTGAAGTTGAAAACAATTTGTAGTTTCATTCTTGACTCGTTTGAGCCCGGAAACAACTTGTTGTTTCATTATTGGCTGGATTGAAGTTGGAAACGACTTGTAGATTCATTCCAGACTCGTTTGAAGTTGAACACAACTTGTAGCTTCATTTTCGGTTGTTTAAAATTAGAATCAACTTGTAGTTTCATTCTTGACTCGTTTGAGCCTGTAAACAACTTGTTGCTTCATTATTGGTTAGATTGAAGTTGGAAACAACTTGTAGCTTCATTCTAGACTCGTTTGAAGTGGAAAACAATTTGTAGCTTCATTTTCGGTTGTTTAAAATTAGAATCAACTTGTAGTTTCATTCTTGACTCGTTTGAGCCCGGAAACAACTTGTTGCTTCATTATTGGCTGGATTGAAGTTGGAAACAACATCTAGCTTCATTCCAGACTCGTTTGAAGTTGAAAACAACTTGTAGCTTCATTTTCAGTTGTTTAAAATTAGAATCAACTTGTAGTTTCATTCTTGACTCGTTTGAGCCTGTAAACAACTTGTTGCTTCATTATTGGCTAGATTGAAGTTGGATACAACTTGTAGCTTCATTCTAGACTCGTTTGAAGTTGAAAACAATTTGTAGCTTCATTTTCGGTTGTTTAAAATTAGAATCAACTTGTAGTTTCATTCTTGACTCGTTTGAGCCTCTGGAAACAACTTGTTGTTTCATTATTGGCTAGATTGAAGTTGGAAACAACTTGTAGCTTCATTCCAAACTCGTTTGAAGTTGAAAACAACTTGTAGCTTCATTTTCGGTTGTTTAAAATTAGAATCAACTTTTAGTTTCATTCTTGACTCGTTTCAGCCTGTAAACAACTTGTTGCTTCATTATTGGCTAGATCGAAGTTGGAAACAACTTGTAGCTTCATTCTAGACTCGTTTGAAGTTGAAAACAATTTGTAGTTTCATTCTTGACTCGTTTGAGCCCGGAAACAACTTGTTGTTTCATTATTGGCTGGATTGAAGTTGGAAACGACTTGTAGCTTCATTCCAGACTCGTTTGAAGTTGAACACAACTTGTAGCTTCATTTTCGGTTGTTTAAAATTAGAATCAACTTGTAGTTTCATTCTTGACTCGTTTGAGCCTGTAAACAACTTGTTGCTTCATTATTGGTTAGATTGAAGTTGGAAACAACTTGTAGCTTCATTCTAGACTCGTTTGAAGTGGAAAACAATTTGTAGCTTCATTTTCGGTTGTTTAAAATTAGAATCAACTTGTAGTTTCATTCTTGACTCGTTTGAGCCCGGAAACAACTTGTTGCTTCATTATTGGCTGGATTGAAGTTGGAAACAACATCTAGCTTCATTCCAGACTCGTTTGAAGTTGAAAACAACTTGTAGCTTCATTTTCAGTTGTTTAAAATTAGAATCAACTTGTAGTTTCATTCTTGACTCGTTTGAGCCTGTAAACAACTTGTTGCTTCATTATTGGCTAGATTGAAGTTGGATACAACTTGTAGCTTCATTCTAGACTCGTTTGAAGTTGAAAACAATTTGTAGCTTCATTTTCGGTTGTTTAAAATTAGAATCAACTTGTAGTTTCATTCTTGACTCGTTTGAGCCCTGGAAACAACTTGTTGCTTCATTATTGGCTAGATTGAAGTTGGAAACAACTTGTAGCTTCATTCCAGACTCGTTTGAAGTTGAAAACAACTTGTAGCTTCATTTTCGGTTGTTTAAAATTAGAATCAACTTTTAGTTTCATTCTTGACTCGTTTCAGCCTGTAAACAACTTGTTGCTTCATTATTGGCTAGATCGAAGTTGGAAACAACTTGTAGCTTCATTCTAGACTCGTTTGAAGTTGAAAACAATTTGTAGTTTCATTCTTGACTCGTTTGAGCCCGGAAACAACTTGTTGTTTCATTATTGGCTGGATTGAAGTTGGAAACGACTTGTAGCTTCATTCCAGACTCGTTTGAAGTTGAACACAACTTGTAGCTTCATTTTCGGTTGTTTAAAATTAGAATCAACTTGTAGTTTCATTCTTGACTCGTTTGAGCCTGTAAACAACTTGTTGCTTCATTATTGGTTAGATTGAAGTTGGAAACAACTTGTAGCTTCATTCTAGACTCGTTTGAAGTGGAAAACAATTTGTAGCTTCATTTTCGGTTGTTTAAAATTAGAATCAACTTGTAGTTTCATTCTTGACTCGTTTGAGCCCGGAAACAACTTGTTGCTTCATTATTGGCTGGATTGAAGTTGGAAACAACTTGTAGCTTCATTCCAGACTCGTTTGAAGTTGAAAACAACTTGTAGCTTCATTTTCAGTTGTTTAAAATTAGAATCAACTTGTAGTTTCATTCTTGACTCGTTTGAGCCTGTAAACAACTTGTTGCTTCATTATTGGCTAGATTGAAGTTGGATACAACTTGTAGCTTCATTCTAGACTCGTTTGAAGTTGAAAACAATTTGTAGCTTCATTTTCGGTTGTTTAAAATTAGAATCAACTTGTAGTTTCATTCTTGACTCGTTTGAGCCCGGAAACAACTTGTTGCTTCATTATTGGCTAGATTGAAGTTGGAAACAACTTGTAGCTTCATTCTAGACTCGTTTGAAGTTGAAAACAACTTGTAGCTTCATTTTCAGGTTGTTTAAAATTAGAATCAACTTGTAGTTTCATTCTTGACTCGTTTGAGCCTGGAAACAACTTGTTGTTTCATTATTGGCTAGATTGAAGTTGGAAACAACTTGTAGCTTCATTCCAAACTCGTTTGAAGTTGAAAACAACTTGTAGCTTCATTTTCGGTTGTTTAAAATTAGAATCAACTTTTAGTTTCATTCTTGACTCGTTTCAGCCTGTAAACAACTTGTTGCTTCATTATTGGCTAGATCGAAGTTGGAAACAACTTGTAGCTTCATTCTAGACTCGTTTGAAGTTGAAAACAATTTGTAGTTTCATTCTTGACTCGTTTGAGCCCGGAAACAACTTGTTGTTTCATTATTGGCTGGATTGAAGTTGGAAACGACTTGTAGCTTCATTCCAGACTCGTTTGAAGTTGAACACAACTTGTAGCTTCATTTTCGGTTGTTTAAAATTAGAATCAACTTGTAGTTTCATTCTTGACTCGTTTGAGCCTGTAAACAACTTGTTGCTTCATTATTGGTTAGATTGAAGTTGGAAACAACTTGTAGCTTCATTCTAGACTCGTTTGAAGTGGAAAACAATTTGTAGCTTCATTTTCGGTTGTTTAAAATTAGAATCAACTTGTAGTTTCATTCTTGACTCGTTTGAGCCCGGAAACAACTTGTTGCTTCATTATTGGCTGGATTGAAGTTGGAAACAACATCTAGCTTCATTCCAGACTCGTTTGAAGTTGAAAACAACTTGTAGCTTCATTTTCAGTTGTTTAAAATTAGAATCAACTTGTAGTTTCATTCTTGACTCGTTTGAGCCTGTAAACAACTTGTTGCTTCATTATTGGCTAGATTGAAGTTGGATACAACTTGTAGCTTCATTCTAGACTCGTTTGAAGTTGAAAACAATTTGTAGCTTCATTTTCGGTTGTTTAAAATTAGAATCAACTTGTAGTTTCATTCTTGACTCGTTTGAGCCTCTGGAAACAACTTGTTGTTTCATTATTGGCTAGATTGAAGTTGGAAACAACTTGTAGCTTCATTCCAAACTCGTTTGAAGTTGAAAACAACTTGTAGCTTCATTTTCGGTTGTTTAAAATTAGAATCAACTTTTAGTTTCATTCTTGACTCGTTTCAGCCTGTAAACAACTTGTTGCTTCATTATTGGCTAGATCGAAGTTGGAAACAACTTGTAGCTTCATTCTAGACTCGTTTGAAGTTGAAAACAATTTGTAGTTTCATTCTTGACTCGTTTGAGCCCGGAAACAACTTGTTGTTTCATTATTGGCTGGATTGAAGTTGGAAACGACTTGTAGCTTCATTCCAGACTCGTTTGAAGTTGAACACAACTTGTAGCTTCATTTTCGGTTGTTTAAAATTAGAATCAACTTGTAGTTTCATTCTTGACTCGTTTGAGCCTGTAAACAACTTGTTGCTTCATTATTGGTTAGATTGAAGTTGGAAACAACTTGTAGCTTCATTCTAGACTCGTTTGAAGTGGAAAACAATTTGTAGCTTCATTTTCGGTTGTTTAAAATTAGAATCAACTTGTAGTTTCATTCTTGACTCGTTTGAGCCCGGAAACAACTTGTTGCTTCATTATTGGCTGGATTGAAGTTGGAAACAACATCTAGCTTCATTCCAGACTCGTTTGAAGTTGAAAACAACTTGTAGCTTCATTTTCAGTTGTTTAAAATTAGAATCAACTTGTAGTTTCATTCTTGACTCGTTTGAGCCTGTAAACAACTTGTTGCTTCATTATTGGCTAGATTGAAGTTGGATACAACTTGTAGCTTCATTCTAGACTCGTTTGAAGTTGAAAACAATTTGTAGCTTCATTTTCGGTTGTTTAAAATTAGAATCAACTTGTAGTTTCATTCTTGACTCGTTTGAGCCTCTGGAAACAACTTGTTGCTTCATTATTGGCTAGATTGAAGTTGGAAACAACATGTAGCTTCATTCCAAACTCGTTTGAAGTTGAAAACAACTTGTAGCTTCATTTTCGGTTGTTTAAAATTAGAATCAACTTTAGTTTCATTCTTGACTCGTTTAGCCTGTAAACAACTTGTTGCTTCATTATTGGCTAGATCGAAGTTGGAAACAACTTGTAGCTTCATTCTAGACTCGTTTGAAGTTGAAAACAATTTGTAGTTTCATTCTTGACTCGTTTGAGCCCGGAAACAACTTGTTGTTTCATTATTGGCTGGATTGAAGTTGGAAACGACTTGTAGCTTCATTCCAGACTCGTTTGAAGTTGAACACAACTTGTAGCTTCATTTTCGGTTGTTTAAAATTAGAATCAACTTGTAGTTTCATTCTTGACTCGTTTGAGCCTGTAAACAACTTGTTGCTTCATTATTGGTTAGATTGAAGTTGGAAACAACTTGTAGCTTCATTCTAGACTCGTTTGAAGTGGAAAACAATTTGTAGCTTCATTTTCGGTTGTTTAAAATTAGAATCAACTTGTAGTTTCATTCTTGACTCGTTTGAGCCCGGAAACAACTTGTTGCTTCATTATTGGCTGGATTGAAGTTGGAAACAACATCTAGCTTCATTCCAGACTCGTTTGAAGTTGAAAACAACTTGTAGCTTCATTTTCAGTTGTTTAAAATTAGAATCAACTTGTAGTTTCATTCTTGACTCGTTTGAGCCTGTAAACAACTTGTTGCTTCATTATTGGCTAGATTGAAGTTGGATACAACTTGTAGCTTCATTCTAGACTCGTTTGAAGTTGAAAACAATTTGTAGCTTCATTTTCGGTTGTTTAAAATTAGAATCAACTTGTAGTTTCATTCTTGACTCGTTTGAGCCTCTGGAAACAACTTGTTGTTTCATTATTGGCTAGATTGAAGTTGGAAACAACTTGTAGCTTCATTCCAAACTCGTTTGAAGTTGAAAACAACTTGTAGCTTCATTTTCGGTTGTTTAAAATTAGAATCAACTTTTAGTTTCATTCTTGACTCGTTTCAGCCTGTAAACAACTTGTTGCTTCATTATTGGCTAGATCGAAGTTGGAAACAACTTGTAGCTTCATTCTAGACTCGTTTGAAGTTGAAAACAATTTGTAGTTTCATTCTTGACTCGTTTGAGCCCGGAAACAACTTGTTGTTTCATTATTGGCTGGATTGAAGTTGGAAACGACTTGTAGCTTCATTCCAGACTCGTTTGAAGTTGAACACAACTTGTAGCTTCATTTTCGGTTGTTTAAAATTAGAATCAACTTGTAGTTTCATTCTTGACTCGTTTGAGCCTGTAAACAACTTGTTGCTTCATTATTGGTTAGATTGAAGTTGGAAACAACTTGTAGCTTCATTCTAGACTCGTTTGAAGTGGAAAACAATTTGTAGCTTCATTTTCGGTTGTTTAAAATTAGAATCAACTTGTAGTTTCATTCTTGACTCGTTTGAGCCCGGAAACAACTTGTTGCTTCATTATTGGCTGGATTGAAGTTGGAAACAACATCTAGCTTCATTCCAGACTCGTTTGAAGTTGAAAACAACTTGTAGCTTCATTTTCAGTTGTTTAAAATTAGAATCAACTTGTAGTTTCATTCTTGACTCGTTTGAGCCTGTAAACAACTTGTTGCTTCATTATTGGCTAGATTGAAGTTGGATACAACTTGTAGCTTCATTCTAGACTCGTTTGAAGTTGAAAACAATTTGTAGCTTCATTTTCGGTTGTTTAAAATTAGAATCAACTTGTAGTTTCATTCTTGACTCGTTTGAGCCTCTGGAAACAACTTGTTGTTTCATTATTGGCTAGATTGAAGTTGGAAACAACTTGTAGCTTCATTCCAAACTCGTTTGAAGTTGAAAACAACTTGTAGCTTCATTTTCGGTTGTTTAAAATTAGAATCAACTTTTAGTTTCATTCTTGACTCGTTTCAGCCTGTAAACAACTTGTTGCTTCATTATTGGCTAGATCGAAGTTGGAAACAACTTGTAGCTTCATTCTAGACTCGTTTGAAGTTGAAAACAATTTGTAGTTTCATTCTTGACTCGTTTGAGCCCGGAAACAACTTGTTGTTTCATTATTGGCTGGATTGAAGTTGGAAACGACTTGTAGCTTCATTCCAGACTCGTTTGAAGTTGAACACAACTTGTAGCTTCATTTTCGGTTGTTTAAAATTAGAATCAACTTGTAGTTTCATTCTTGACTCGTTTGAGCCTGTAAACAACTTGTTGCTTCATTATTGGTTAGATTGAAGTTGGAAACAACTTGTAGCTTCATTCTAGACTCGTTTGAAGTGGAAAACAATTTGTAGCTTCATTTTCGGTTGTTTAAAATTAGAATCAACTTGTAGTTTCATTCTTGACTCGTTTGAGCCCGGAAACAACTTGTTGCTTCATTATTGGCTGGATTGAAGTTGGAAACAACATCTAGCTTCATTCCAGACTCGTTTAGAGTTGAAAACAACTTGTAGCTTCATTTTCAGTTGTTTAAAATTAGAATCAACTTGTAGTTTCATTCTTGACTCGTTTGAGCCTGTAAACAACTTGTTGCTTCATTATTGGCTAGATTGAAGTTGGATACAACTTGTAGCTTCATTCTAGACTCGTTTGAAGTTGAAAACAATTTGTAGCTTCATTTTCGGTTGTTTAAAATTAGAATCAACTTGTAGTTTCATTCTTGACTCGTTTGAGCCTCTGGAAACAACTTGTTGTTTCATTATTGGCTAGATTGAAGTTGGAAACAACTTGTAGCTTCATTCCAAACTCGTTTGAAGTTGAAAACAACTTGTAGCTTCATTTTCGGTTGTTTAAAATTAGAATCAACTTTTAGTTTCATTCTTGACTCGTTTCAGCCTGTAAACAACTTGTTGCTTCATTATTGGCTAGATCGAAGTTGGAAACAACTTGTAGCTTCATTCTAGACTCGTTTGAAGTTGAAAACAATTTGTAGTTTCATTCTTGACTCGTTTGAGCCCGGAAACAACTTGTTGTTTCATTATTGGCTGGATTGAAGTTGGAAACGACTTGTAGCTTCATTCCAGACTCGTTTGAAGTTGAACACAACTTGTAGCTTCATTTTCGGTTGTTTAAAATTAGAATCAACTTGTAGTTTCATTCTTGACTCGTTTGAGCCTGTAAACAACTTGTTGCTTCATTATTGGTTAGATTGAAGTTGGAAACAACTTGTAGCTTCATTCTAGACTCGTTTGAAGTGGAAAACAATTTGTAGCTTCATTTTCGGTTGTTTAAAATTAGAATCAACTTGTAGTTTCATTCTTGACTCGTTTGAGCCCGGAAACAACTTGTTGCTTCATTATTGGCTGGATTGAAGTTGGAAACAACATCTAGCTTCATTCCAGACTCGTTTGAAGTTGAAAACAACTTGTAGCTTCATTTTCAGTTGTTTAAAATTAGAATCAACTTGTAGTTTCATTCTTGACTCGTTTGAGCCTGTAAACAACTTGTTGCTTCATTATTGGCTAGATTGAAGTTGGATACAACTTGTAGCTTCATTCTAGACTCGTTTGAAGTTGAAAACAATTTGTAGCTTCATTTTCGGTTGTTTAAAATTAGAATCAACTTGTAGTTTCATTCTTGACTCGTTTGAGCCTCTGGAAACAACTTGTTGTTTCATTATTGGCTAGATTGAAGTTGGAAACAACTTGTAGCTTCATTCCAAACTCGTTTGAAGTTGAAAACAACTTGTAGCTTCATTTTCGGTTGTTTAAAATTAGAATCAACTTTTAGTTTCATTCTTGACTCGTTTCAGCCTGTAAACAACTTGTTGCTTCATTATTGGCTAGATCGAAGTTGGAAACAACTTGTAGCTTCATTCTAGACTCGTTTGAAGTTGAAAACAATTTGTAGTTTCATTCTTGACTCGTTTGAGCCCGGAAACAACTTGTTGTTTCATTATTGGCTGGATTGAAGTTGGAAACGACTTGTAGATTCATTCCAGACTCGTTTGAAGTTGAACACAACTTGTAGCTTCATTTTCGGTTGTTTAAAATTAGAATCAACTTGTAGTTTCATTCTTGACTCGTTTGAGCCTGTAAACAACTTGTTGCTTCATTATTGGCTAGATTGAAGTTGGAAACAACTTGTAGCTTCATTCTAGACTCGTTTGAAGTTGAAAACAATTTGTAGCTTCATTTTCAGTTGTTTAAAATTAGAATCAACTTGTAGTTTCATTCTTGACTCGTTTGAGCCTGTAAACAACTTGTTGCTTCATTATTGGCTAGATTGAAGTTGGATACAACTTGTAGCTTCATTCTAGACTCGTTTGAAGTTGAAAACAATTTGTAGCTTCATTTTCGGTTGTTTAAAATTAGAATCAACTTGTAGTTTCATTCTTGACTCGTTTGAGCCCTGGAAACAACTTGTTGTTCATTATTGGCTAGATTGAAGTTGGAAACAACTTGTAGCTTCATTCCAAACTCGTTTGAAGTTGAAAACAACTTGTAGCTTCATTTTCGGTTGTTTAAAATTAGAATCAACTTTTAGTTTCATTCTTGACTCGTTTCAGCCTGTAAACAACTTGTTGCTTCATTATTGGCTAGATCGAAGTTGGAAACAACTTGTAGCTTCATTCTAGACTCGTTTGAAGTTGAAAACAATTTGTAGTTTCATTCTTGACTCGTTTGAGCCCGGAAACAACTTGTTGCTTCATTATTGGCTGGATTGAAGTTGGAAACGACTTGTAGCTTCATTCCAGACTCGTTTGAAGTTGAACACAACTTGTAGCTTCATTTTCGGTTGTTTAAAATTAGAATCAACTTGTAGTTTCATTCTTGACTCGTTTGAGCCTGTAAACAACTTGTTGCTTCATTATTGGTTAGATTGAAGTTGGAAACAACTTGTAGCTTCATTCTAGACTCGTTTGAAGTGGAAAACAATTTGTAGCTTCATTTTCGGTTGTTTAAAATTAGAATCAACTTGTAGTTTCATTCTTGACTCGTTTGAGCCCGGAAACAACTTGTTGCTTCATTATTGGCTGGATTGAAGTTGGAAACAACATCTAGCTTCATTCCAGACTCGTTTGAAGTTGAAAACAACTTGTAGCTTCATTTTCAGTTGTTTAAAATTAGAATCAACTTGTAGTTTCATTCTTGACTCGTTTGAGCCTGTAAACAACTTGTTGCTTCATTATTGGCTAGATTGAAGTTGGATACAACTTGTAGCTTCATTCTAGACTCGTTTGAAGTTGAAAACAATTTGTAGCTTCATTTTCGGTTGTTTAAAATTAGAATCAACTTGTAGTTTCATTCTTGACTCGTTTGAGCCTCTGGAAACAACTTGTTGTTTCATTATTGGCTAGATTGAAGTTGGAAACAACTTGTAGCTTCATTCCAAACTCGTTTGAAGTTGAAAACAACTTGTAGCTTCATTTTCGGTTGTTTAAAATTAGAATCAACTTTAGTTTCATTCTTGACTCGTTTCAGCCTGTAAACAACTTGTTGCTTCATTATTGGCTAGATCGAAGTTGGAAACAACTTGTAGCTTCATTCTAGACTCGTTTGAAGTTGAAAACAATTTGTAGTTTCATTCTTGACTCGTTTGAGCCCGGAAACAACTTGTTGTTTCATTATTGGCTGGATTGAAGTTGGAAACGACTTGTAGCTTCATTCCAGACTCGTTTGAAGTTGAACACAACTTGTAGCTTCATTTTCGGTTGTTTAAAATTAGAATCAACTTGTAGTTTCATTCTTGACTCGTTTGAGCCTGTAAACAACTTGTTGCTTCATTATTGGTTAGATTGAAGTTGGAAACAACTTGTAGCTTCATTCTAGACTCGTTTGAAGTGGAAAACAATTTGTAGCTTCATTTTCGGTTGTTTAAAATTAGAATCAACTTGTAGTTTCATTCTTGACTCGTTTGAGCCCGGAAACAACTTGTTGCTTCATTATTGGCTGGATTGAAGTTGGAAACAACATCTAGCTTCATTCCAGACTCGTTTAGAGTTGAAAACAACTTGTAGCTTCATTTTCAGTTGTTTAAAATTAGAATCAACTTGTAGTTTCATTCTTGACTCGTTTGAGCCTGTAAACAACTTGTTGCTTCATTATTGGCTAGATTGAAGTTGGATACAACTTGTAGCTTCATTCTAGACTCGTTTGAAGTTGAAAACAATTTGTAGCTTCATTTTCGGTTGTTTAAAATTAGAATCAACTTGTAGTTTCATTCTTGACTCGTTTGAGCCTCTGGAAACAACTTGTTGTTTCATTATTGGCTAGATTGAAGTTGGAAACAACTTGTAGCTTCATTCCAAACTCGTTTGAAGTTGAAAACAACTTGTAGCTTCATTTTCGGTTGTTTAAAATTAGAATCAACTTTTAGTTTCATTCTTGACTCGTTTCAGCCTGTAAACAACTTGTTGCTTCATTATTGGCTAGATCGAAGTTGGAAACAACTTGTAGCTTCATTCTAGACTCGTTTGAAGTTGAAAACAATTTGTAGTTTCATTCTTGACTCGTTTGAGCCCGGAAACAACTTGTTGTTTCATTATTGGCTGGATTGAAGTTGGAAACGACTTGTAGCTTCATTCCAGACTCGTTTGAAGTTGAACACAACTTGTAGCTTCATTTTCGGTTGTTTAAAATTAGAATCAACTTGTAGTTTCATTCTTGACTCGTTTGAGCCTGTAAACAACTTGTTGCTTCATTATTGGTTAGATTGAAGTTGGAAACAACTTGTAGCTTCATTCTAGACTCGTTTGAAGTGGAAAACAATTTGTAGCTTCATTTTCGGTTGTTTAAAATTAGAATCAACTTGTAGTTTCATTCTTGACTCGTTTGAGCCCGGAAACAACTTGTTGCTTCATTATTGGCTGGATTGAAGTTGGAAACAACATCTAGCTTCATTCCAGACTCGTTTGAAGTTGAAAACAACTTGTAGCTTCATTTTCAGTTGTTTAAAATTAGAATCAACTTGTAGTTTCATTCTTGACTCGTTTGAGCCTGTAAACAACTTGTTGCTTCATTATTGGCTAGATTGAAGTTGGATACAACTTGTAGCTTCATTCTAGACTCGTTTGAAGTTGAAAACAATTTGTAGCTTCATTTTCGGTTGTTTAAAATTAGAATCAACTTGTAGTTTCATTCTTGACTCGTTTGAGCCTCTGGAAACAACTTGTTGTTTCATTATTGGCTAGATTGAAGTTGGAAACAACTTGTAGCTTCATTCCAAACTCGTTTGAAGTTGAAAACAACTTGTAGCTTCATTTTCGGTTGTTTAAAATTAGAATCAACTTTTAGTTTCATTCTTGACTCGTTTCAGCCTGTAAACAACTTGTTGCTTCATTATTGGCTAGATCGAAGTTGGAAACAACTTGTAGCTTCATTCTAGACTCGTTTGAAGTTGAAAACAATTTGTAGTTTCATTCTTGACTCGTTTGAGCCCGGAAACAACTTGTTGTTTCATTATTGGCTGGATTGAAGTTGGAAACGACTTGTAGCTTCATTCCAGACTCGTTTGAAGTTGAACACAACTTGTAGCTTCATTTTCGGTTGTTTAAAATTAGAATCAACTTGTAGTTTCATTCTTGACTCGTTTGAGCCTGTAAACAACTTGTTGCTTCATTATTGGTTAGATTGAAGTTGGAAACAACTTGTAGCTTCATTCTAGACTCGTTTGAAGTGGAAAACAATTTGTAGCTTCATTTTCGGTTGTTTAAAATTAGAATCAACTTGTAGTTTCATTCTTGACTCGTTTGAGCCCGGAAACAACTTGTTGCTTCATTATTGGCTGGATTGAAGTTGGAAACAACATCTAGCTTCATTCCAGACTCGTTTGAAGTTGAAAACAACTTGTAGCTTCATTTTCAGTTGTTTAAAATTAGAATCAACTTGTAGTTTCATTCTTGACTCGTTTGAGCCTGTAAACAACTTGTTGCTTCATTATTGGCTAGATTGAAGTTGGATACAACTTGTAGCTTCATTCTAGACTCGTTTGAAGTTGAAAACAATTTGTAGCTTCATTTTCGGTTGTTTAAAATTAGAATCAACTTGTAGTTTCATTCTTGACTCGTTTGAGCCTCTGGAAACAACTTGTTGCTTCATTATTGGCTAGATTGAAGTTGGAAACAACTTGTAGCTTCATTCCAAACTCGTTTGAAGTTGAAAACAACTTGTAGCTTCATTTTCGGTTGTTTAAAATTAGAATCAACTTTTAGTTTCATTCTTGACTCGTTTCAGCCTGTAAACAACTTGTTGCTTCATTATTGGCTAGATCGAAGTTGGAAACAACTTGTAGCTTCATTCTAGACTCGTTTGAAGTTGAAAACAATTTGTAGTTTCATTCTTGACTCGTTTGAGCCCGGAAACAACTTGTTGTTTCATTATTGGCTGGATTGAAGTTGGAAACGACTTGTAGCTTCATTCCAGACTCGTTTGAAGTTGAACACAACTTGTAGCTTCATTTTCGGTTGTTTAAAATTAGAATCAACTTGTAGTTTCATTCTTGACTCGTTTGAGCCTGTAAACAACTTGTTGCTTCATTATTGGTTAGATTGAAGTTGGAAACAACTTGTAGCTTCATTCTAGACTCGTTTGAAGTGGAAAACAATTTGTAGCTTCATTTTCGGTTGTTTAAAATTAGAATCAACTTGTAGTTTCATTCTTGACTCGTTTGAGCCCGGAAACAACTTGTTGCTTCATTATTGGCTGGATTGAAGTTGGAAACAACATCTAGCTTCATTCCAGACTCGTTTGAAGTTGAAAACAATTTGTAGCTTCATTTTCAGTTGTTTAAAATTAGAATCAACTTGTAGTTTCATTCTTGACTCGTTTGAGCCTGTAAACAACTTGTTGCTTCATTATTGGCTAGATTGAAGTTGGATACAACTTGTAGCTTCATTCTAGACTCGTTTGAAGTTGAAAACAATTTGTAGCTTCATTTTCGGTTGTTTAAAATTAGAATCAACTTGTAGTTTCATTCTTGACTCGTTTGAGCCTCTGGAAACAACTTGTTGTTTCATTATTGGCTAGATTGAAGTTGGAAACAACTTGTAGCTTCATTCCAAACTCGTTTGAAGTTGAAAACAACTTGTAGCTTCATTTTCGGTTGTTTAAAATTAGAATCAACTTTAGTTTCATTCTTGACTCGTTTCAGCCTGTAAACAACTTGTTGCTTCATTATTGGCTAGATCGAAGTTGGAAACAACTTGTAGCTTCATTCTAGACTCGTTTGAAGTTGAAAACAATTTGTAGTTTCATTCTTGACTCGTTTGAGCCCGGAAACAACTTGTTGTTTCATTATTGGCTGGATTGAAGTTGGAAACGACTTGTAGCTTCATTCCAGACTCGTTTGAAGTTGAACACAACTTGTAGCTTCATTTTCGGTTGTTTAAAATTAGAATCAACTTGTAGTTTCATTCTTGACTCGTTTGAGCCTGTAAACAACTTGTTGCTTCATTATTGGTTAGATTGAAGTTGGAAACAACTTGTAGCTTCATTCTAGACTCGTTTGAAGTGGAAAACAATTTGTAGCTTCATTTTCGGTTGTTTAAAATTAGAATCAACTTGTAGTTTCATTCTTGACTCGTTTGAGCCCGGAAACAACTTGTTGCTTCATTATTGGCTGGATTGAAGTTGGAAACAACATCTAGCTTCATTCCAGACTCGTTTGAAGTTGAAAACAACTTGTAGCTTCATTTTCAGTTGTTTAAAATTAGAATCAACTTGTAGTTTCATTCTTGACTCGTTTGAGCCTGTAAACAACTTGTTGCTTCATTATTGGCTAGATTGAAGTTGGATACAACTTGTAGCTTCATTCTAGACTCGTTTGAAGTTGAAAACAATTTGTAGCTTCATTTTCGGTTGTTTAAAATTAGAATCAACTTGTAGTTTCATTCTTGACTCGTTTGAGCCTCTGGAAACAACTTGTTGTTTCATTATTGGCTAGATTGAAGTTGGAAACAACTTGTAGCTTCATTCCAAACTCGTTTGAAGTTGAAAACAACTTGTAGCTTCATTTTCGGTTGTTTAAAATTAGAATCAACTTTTAGTTTCATTCTTGACTCGTTTCAGCCTGTAAACAACTTGTTGCTTCATTATTGGCTAGATCGAAGTTGGAAACAACTTGTAGCTTCATTCTAGACTCGTTTGAAGTTGAAAACAATTTGTAGTTTCATTCTTGACTCGTTTGAGCCCGGAAACAACTTGTTGTTTCATTATTGGCTGGATTGAAGTTGGAAACGACTTGTAGATTCATTCCAGACTCGTTTGAAGTTGAACACAACTTGTAGCTTCATTTTCGGTTGTTTAAAATTAGAATCAACTTGTAGTTTCATTCTTGACTCGTTTGAGCCTGTAAACAACTTGTTGCTTCATTATTGGTTAGATTGAAGTTGGAAACAACTTGTAGCTTCATTCTAGACTCGTTTGAAGTGGAAAACAATTTGTAGCTTCATTTTCGGTTGTTTAAAATTAGAATCAACTTGTAGTTTCATTCTTGACTCGTTTGAGCCCGGAAACAACTTGTTGCTTCATTATTGGCTGGATTGAAGTTGGAAACAACATCTAGCTTCATTCCAGACTCGTTTAGAGTTGAAAACAACTTGTAGCTTCATTTTCAGTTGTTTAAAATTAGAATCAACTTTTAGTTTCATTCTTGACTCGTTTGAGCCTGTAAACAACTTGTTGCTTCATTATTGGCTAGATTGAAGTTGGATACAACTTGTAGCTTCATTCTAGACTCGTTTGAAGTTGAAAACAATTTGTAGCTTCATTTTCGGTTGTTTAAAATTAGAATCAACTTGTAGTTTCATTCTTGACTCGTTTGAGCCTCTGGAAACAACTTGTTGTTTCATTATTGGCTAGATTGAAGTTGGAAACAACTTGTAGCTTCATTCCAAACTCGTTTGAAGTTGAAAACAACTTGTAGCTTCATTTTCGGTTGTTTAAAATTAGAATCAACTTTTAGTTTCATTCTTGACTCGTTTCAGCCTGTAAACAACTTGTTGCTTCATTATTGGCTAGATCGAAGTTGGAAACAACTTGTAGCTTCATTCTAGACTCGTTTGAAGTTGAAAACAATTTGTAGTTTCATTCTTGACTCGTTTGAGCCCGGAAACAACTTGTTGTTTCATTATTGGCTGGATTGAAGTTGGAAACGACTTGTAGCTTCATTCCAGACTCGTTTGAAGTTGAACACAACTTGTAGCTTCATTTTCGGTTGTTTAAAATTAGAATCAACTTGTAGTTTCATTCTTGACTCGTTTGAGCCTGTAAACAACTTGTTGCTTCATTATTGGTTAGATTGAAGTTGGAAACAACTTGTAGCTTCATTCTAGACTCGTTTGAAGTGGAAAACAATTTGTAGCTTCATTTTCGGTTGTTTAAAATTAGAATCAACTTGTAGTTTCATTCTTGACTCGTTTGAGCCCGGAAACAACTTGTTGCTTCATTATTGGCTGGATTGAAGTTGGAAACAACATCTAGCTTCATTCCAGACTCGTTTAGAGTTGAAAACAATTTGTAGCTTCATTTTCAGTTGTTTAAAATTAGAATCAACTTGTAGTTTCATTCTTGACTCGTTTGAGCCTGTAAACAACTTGTTGCTTCATTATTGGCTAGATTGAAGTTGGATACAACTTGTAGCTTCATTCTAGACTCGTTTGAAGTTGAAAACAATTTGTAGCTTCATTTTCGGTTGTTTAAAATTAGAATCAACTTGTAGTTTCATTCTTGACTCGTTTGAGCCTCTGGAAACAACTTGTTGTTTCATTATTGGCTAGATTGAAGTTGGAAACAACTTGTAGCTTCATTCCAAACTCGTTTGAAGTTGAAAACAACTTGTAGCTTCATTTTCGGTTGTTTAAAATTAGAATCAACTTTAGTTTCATTCTTGACTCGTTTCAGCCTGTAAACAACTTGTTGCTTCATTATTGGCTAGATCGAAGTTGGAAACAACTTGTAGCTTCATTCTAGACTCGTTTGAAGTTGAAAACAATTTGTAGTTTCATTCTTGACTCGTTTGAGCCCGGAAACAACTTGTTGTTTCATTATTGGCTGGATTGAAGTTGGAAACGACTTGTAGATTCATTCCAGACTCGTTTGAAGTTGAACACAACTTGTAGCTTCATTTTCGGTTGTTTAAAATTAGAATCAACTTGTAGTTTCATTCTTGACTCGTTTGAGCCTGTAAACAACTTGTTGCTTCATTATTGGTTAGATTGAAGTTGGAAACAACTTGTAGCTTCATTCTAGACTCGTTTGAAGTGGAAAACAATTTGTAGCTTCATTTTCGGTTGTTTAAAATTAGAATCAACTTGTAGTTTCATTCTTGACTCGTTTGAGCCCGGAAACAACTTGTTGCTTCATTATTGGCTGGATTGAAGTTGGAAACAACATCTAGCTTCATTCCAGACTCGTTTGAAGTTGAAAACAACTTGTAGCTTCATTTTCAGTTGTTTAAAATTAGAATCAACTTGTAGTTTCATTCTTGACTCGTTTGAGCCTGTAAACAACTTGTTGCTTCATTATTGGCTAGATTGAAGTTGGATACAACTTGTAGCTTCATTCTAGACTCGTTTGAAGTTGAAAACAATTTGTAGCTTCATTTTCGGTTGTTTAAAATTAGAATCAACTTGTAGTTTCATTCTTGACTCGTTTGAGCCTCTGGAAACAACTTGTTGTTTCATTATTGGCTAGATTGAAGTTGGAAACAACTTGTAGCTTCATTCCAAACTCGTTTGAAGTTGAAAACAACTTGTAGCTTCATTTTCGGTTGTTTAAAATTAGAATCAACTTTTAGTTTCATTCTTGACTCGTTTCAGCCTGTAAACAACTTGTTGCTTCATTATTGGCTAGATCGAAGTTGGAAACAACTTGTAGCTTCATTCTAGACTCGTTTGAAGTTGAAAACAATTTGTAGTTTCATTCTTGACTCGTTTGAGCCCGGAAACAACTTGTTGTTTCATTATTGGCTGGATTGAAGTTGGAAACGACTTGTAGATTCATTCCAGACTCGTTTGAAGTTGAACACAACTTGTAGCTTCATTTTCGGTTGTTTAAAATTAGAATCAACTTGTAGTTTCATTCTTGACTCGTTTGAGCCTGTAAACAACTTGTTGCTTCATTATTGGTTAGATTGAAGTTGGAAACAACTTGTAGCTTCATTCTAGAATCGTTTGAAGTGGAAAACAATTTGTAGCTTCATTTTCGGTTGTTTAAAATTAGAAACAACTTGTAGTTTCATTCTTGACTCGTTTGAGCTCGGAAACAACTTGTTGCTTCATTATTGGCTAGATTGAAGTTGGAAACAACATGTAGCTTCATTCCAGACTCGTTTGAAGTTGAAAACAACTTGTAGCTTCATTCTTGACTCGTTTGAGCCCGGAAACAACTTGTTGCTTCATTATTGGATGGATTGAAGTTGGAAACGACTTGTAGCTTCATTCCAGACTCGTTTGAAGTTGAAAACAATTTGTAGTTTCATTCTTGACTCGTTTGAGCCCAGAAACAACTTGTTGCTTCATTATTGGATGGATTGAAGTTGGAAACGGCTTGTAGCTTCATTCCAGACTCGTTTGAAGTTGAACACAACTTGTAGCTTCATTTTCGGTTGTTTAAAATTAGAATCAACTTGTAGTCTCATTCTTGACTCGTTTGAGCTTGTAAACAACTTGTTGCTTCATTATTGGTTGGATTGAAGTTGGAAACAACTTGTAGCTTCATTCTAGACTCGTTTGAAGTGGAAAACAATTTGTAGCTTCATTTTCGGTTGTTTAAAATTAGAATCAACTTGTAGTTTCATTCTTGACTCGTTTGAGCCCGGAAACAACTTGTTGCTTCATTATTGGCTGGATTGAAGTTGGAAACAACATCTAGCTTCATTCCAGACTCGTTTAGAGTTGAAAACAATTTGTAGCTTCATTTTCAGTTGTTTAAAATTAGAATCAACTTTTAGTTTCATTCTTGACTCGTTTGAGCCTGTAAACAACTTGTTGCTTCATTATTGGCTAGATTGAAGTTGGATACAACTTGTAGCTTCATTCTAGACTCGTTTGAAGTTGAAAACAATTTGTAGCTTCATTTTCGGTTGTTTAAAATTAGAATCAACTTGTAGTTTCATTCTTGACTCGTTTGAGCCTCTGGAAACAACTTGTTGTTTCATTATTGGCTAGATTGAAGTTGGAAACAACTTGTAGCTTCATTCCAAACTCGTTTGAAGTTGAAAACAACTTGTAGCTTCATTTTCGGTTGTTTAAAATTAGAATCAACTTTTAGTTTCATTCTTGACTCGTTTCAGCCTGTAAACAACTTGTTGCTTCATTATTGGCTAGATCGAAGTTGGAAACAACTTGTAGCTTCATTCTAGACTCGTTTGAAGTTGAAAACAATTTGTAGTTTCATTCTTGACTCGTTTGAGCCCGGAAACAACTTGTTGTTTCATTATTGGCTGGATTGAAGTTGGAAACGACTTGTAGCTTCATTCCAGACTCGTTTGAAGTTGAACACAACTTGTAGCTTCATTTTCGGTTGTTTAAAATTAGAATCAACTTGTAGTTTCATTCTTGACTCGTTTGAGCCTGTAAACAACTTGTTGCTTCATTATTGGTTGGATTGAAGTTGGAAACAACTTGTAGCTTCATTCTAGACTCGTTTGAAGTGGAAAACAATTTGTAGCTTCATTTTCGGTTGTTTAAAATTAGAATCAACTTGTAGTTTCATTCTTGACTCGTTTGAGCCCGGAAACAACTTGTTGCTTCATTATTGGCTGGATTGAAGTTGGAAACAACATCTAGCTTCATTCCAGACTCGTTTAGAGTTGAAAACAATTTGTAGCTTCATTTTCAGTTGTTTAAAATTAGAATCAACTTTTAGTTTCATTCTTGACTCGTTTGAGCCTGTAAACAACTTGTTGCTTCATTATTGGCTAGATTGAAGTTGGATACAACTTGTAGCTTCATTCTAGACTCGTTTGAAGTTGAAAACAATTTGTAGCTTCATTTTCGGTTGTTTAAAATTAGAATCAACTTGTAGTTTCATTCTTGACTCGTTTGAGCCTCTGGAAACAACTTGTTGTTTCATTATTGGCTAGATTGAAGTTGGAAATAACTTGTAGCTTCATTCCAAACTCGTTTGAAGTTGAAAACAACTTGTAGCTTCATTTTCGGTTGTTTAAAATTAGAATCAACTTTTAGTTTCATTCTTGACTCGTTTCAGCCTGTAAACAACTTGTTGCTTCATTATTGGCTAGATCGAAGTTGGAAACAACTTGTAACTTCATTCTAGACTCGTTTGAAGTTGAAAACAATTTGTAGTTTCATTCTTGACTCGTTTGAGCCCGGAAACAACTTGTTGTTTCATTATTGGCTGGATTGAAGTTGGAAACAACTTGTAGCTTCATTCCAGACTCGTTTGAAGTTGAGCACAACTTGTAGCTTCATTTTCGGTTGTTTAAAATTAGAATCAACTTGTAGTTTCATTCTTGACTCGTTTGAGCCTGGAAACAACTTGTTGCTTCATTATTGGCTAGATTGAAGTTGGAAACAACTTGTAGCTTCATTCCAGACTCGTTTGAAGTTGAAAACAACTTGTAGCTTCCTTTTCGGTTGTTTAAAATTAGAATCAACTTGTAGTTTCATTCTTGACTCGTTTGAGCTCGGAAACAACTTGTTGCTTCATTATTGGCTGGATTGAAGTTGGAAACAACATGTAGCTTCATTCCAGACTCGTTTGAAGTTGAAAACAATTTGTAGTTTCATTCTTGACTCGTTTGAGCCCAGAAACAACTTGTTGCTTCATTATTGGATGGATTGAAGTTGGAAACGGCTTGTAGCTTCATTCCAGACTCGTTTGAAGTTGAACACAACTTGTAGCTTCATTTTCGGTTGTTTAAAATTAGAATCAACTTGTAGTCTCATTCTTGACTCGTTTGAGCTTGTAAACAACTTGTTGCTTCATTATTGGTTGGATTGAAGTTGGAAACAACTTGTAGCTTCATTCTAGACTCGTTTGAAGTGGAAAACAATTTGTAGCTTCATTTTCGGTTGTTTAAAATTAGAATCAACTTGTAGTTTAATTCTTGACTCGTTTGAGCCCGGAAACAACTTGTTGCTTCATTATTGGCTGGATTGAAGTTGGAAACAACATCTAGCTTCATTCCAGACTCGTTTAGAGTTGAAAACAATTTGTAGCTTCATTTTCAGTTGTTTAAAATTAGAATCAACTTGTAGTTTCATTCTTGACTCGTTTGAGCCTGTAAACAACTTGTTGCTTCATTATTGGCTAGATTGAAGTTGGATACAACTTGTAGCTTCATTCTAGACTCGTTTGAAGTTGAAAACAATTTGTAGCTTCATTTTCGGTTGTTTAAAATTAGAATCAACTTGTAGTTTCATTCTTGACTCGTTTGAGCCTCTGGAAACAACTTGTTGTTTCATTATTGGCTAGATTGAAGTTGGAAACAACTTGTAGCTTCATTCCAAACTCGTTTGAAGTTGAAAACAACTTGTAGCTTCATTTTCGGTTGTTTAAAATTAGAATCAACTTTTAGTTTCATTCTTGACTCGTTTCAGCCTGTAAACAACTTGTTGCTTCATTATTGGCTAGATCGAAGTTGGAAACAACTTGTAGCTTCATTCTAGACTCGTTTGAAGTTGAAAACAATTTGTAGTTTCATTCTTGACTCGTTTGAGCCCGGAAACAACTTGTTGTTTCATTATTGGCTGGATTGAAGTTGGAAACGACTTGTAGATTCATTCCAGACTCGTTTGAAGTTGAACACAACTTGTAGCTTCATTTTCGGTTGTTTAAAATTAGAATCAACTTGTAGTTTCATTCTTGACTCGTTTGAGCCTGTAAACAACTTGTTGCTTCATTATTGGTTGGATTGAAGTTGGAAACAACTTGTAGCTTCATTCTAGACTCGTTTGAAGTGGAAAACAATTTGTAGCTTCATTTTCGGTTGTTTAAAATTAGAATCAACTTGTAGTTTCATTCTTGACTCGTTTGAGCCCGGAAACAACTTGTTGCTTCATTATTGGCTGGATTGAAGTTGGAAACAACATCTAGCTTCATTCCAGACTCGTTTAGAGTTGAAAACAATTTGTAGCTTCATTTTCAGTTGTTTAAAATTAGAATCAACTTGTAGTTTCATTCTTGACTCGTTTGAGCCTGTAAACAACTTGTTGCTTCATTATTGGCTAGATTGAAGTTGGATACAACTTGTAGCTTCATTCTAGACTCGTTTGAAGTTGAAAACAATTTGTAGCTTCATTTTCGGTTGTTTAAAATTAGAATCAACTTGTAGTTTCATTCTTGACTCGTTTGAGCCTCTGGAAACAACTTGTTGTTTCATTATTGGCTAGATTGAAGTTGGAAATAACTTGTAGCTTCATTCCAAATTCGTTTGAAGTTGAAAACAACTTGTAGCTTCATTTTCGGTTGTTTAAAATTAGAATCAACTTTTAGTTTCATTCTTGACTCGTTTCAGCCTGTAAACAACTTGTTGCTTCATTATTGGCTAGATCGAAGTTGGAAACAACTTGTAGCTTCATTCTAGAATCGTTTGAAGTGGAAAACAATTTGTAGCTTCATTTTCGGTTGTTTAAAATTAGAATCAACTTTTAGTTTCATTCTTGACTCGTTTCAGCCTGTAAACAACTTGTTGCTTCATTATTGGCTAGATCGAAGTTGGAAACAACTTGTAGCTTCATTCTAGACTCGTTTGAAGTTGAAAACAATTTGTAGTTTCATTCTTGACTCGTTTGAGCCCGGAAACAACTTGTTGTTTCATTATTGGCTGGATTGAAGTTGGAAACGACTTGTAGATTCATTCCAGACTCGTTTGAAGTTGAACACAACTTGTAGCTTCATTTTCGGTTGTTTAAAATTAGAATCAACTTGTAGTTTCATTCTTGACTCGTTTGAGCCTGTAAACAACTTGTTGCTTCATTATTGGCTAGATTGAAGTAGGATACAACTTGTAGCTTCATTCTAGACTCGTTTGAAGTTGAAAACAATTTGTAGTTTCATTCTTGACTCGTTTGAGCCCGGAAACAACTTGTTGTTTCATTATTGGCTGGATTGAAGTTGGAAACGACTTGTAGATTCATTCCAGACTCGTTTGAAGTTGAACACAACTTGTAGCTTCATTTTCGGTTGTTTAAAATTAGAATCAACTTGTAGTTTCATTCTTGACTCGTTTGAGCCTGTAAACAACTTGTTGCTTCATTATTGGTTAGATTGAAGTTGGAAACAACTTGTAGCTTCATTCTAGAATCGTTTGAAGTGGAAAACAATTTGTAGCTTCATTTTCGGTTGTTTAAAATTAGAAACAACTTGTAGTTTCATTCTTGACTCGTTTGAGCTCGGAAACAACTTGTTGCTTCATTATTGGCTAGATTGAAGTTGGAAACAACATGTAGCTTCATTCCAGACTCGTTTGAAGTTGAAAACAACTTGTAGCTTCATTCTTGACTCGTTTGAGCCCGGAAACAACTTGTTGCTTCTTTATTGGATGGATTGAAGTTGGAAACGACTTGTAGCTTCATTCCAGACTCGTTTGAAGTTGAAAACAATTTGTAGTTTCATTCTTGACTCGTTTGAGCCCAGAAACAACTTGTTGCTTCATTATTGGATGGATTGAAGTTGGAAACGGCTTGTAGCTTCATTCCAGACTCGTTTGAAGTTGAACACAACTTGTAGCTTCATTTTCGGTTGTTTAAAATTAGAATCAACTTGTAGTCTCATTCTTGACTCGTTTGAGCTTGTAAACAACTTGTTGCTTCATTATTGGTTGGATTGAAGTTGGAAACAACTTGTAGCTTAATTCTAGAATCGTTTGAAGTGGAAAACAATTTGTAGCTTCATTTTCGGTTGTTTAAAATTAGAATCAACTTGTAGTTTCATTCTTGACTCGTTTGAGCCCGGAAACAACTTGTTGCTTCATTATTGGCTGGATTGAAGTTGGAAACAACATCTAGCTTCATTCCAGACTCGTTTAGAGTTGAAAACAATTTGTAGCTTCATTTTCAGTTGTTTAAAATTAGAATCAACTTTTAGTTTCATTCTTGACTCGTTTGAGCCTGTAAACAACTTGTTGCTTCATTATTGGCTAGATTGAAGTTGGATACAACTTGTAGCTTCATTCTAGACTCGTTTGAAGTTGAAAACAATTTGTAGCTTCATTTTCGGTTGTTTAAAATTAGAATCAACTTGTAGTTTCATTCTTGACTCGTTTGAGCCTCTGGAAACAACTTGTTGTTTCATTATTGGCTAGATTGAAGTTGGAAATAACTTGTAGCTTCATTCCAAACTCGTTTGAAGTTGAAAACAACTTGTAGCTTCATTTTCGGTTGTTTAAAATTAGAATCAACTTTTAGTTTCATTCTTGACTCGTTTCAGCCTGTAAACAACTTGTTGCTTCATTATTGGCTAGATCGAAGTTGGAAACAACTTGTAACTTCATTCTAGACTCGTTTGAAGTTGAAAACAATTTGTAGTTTCATTCTTGACTCGTTTGAGCCCGGAAACAACTTGTTGTTTCATTATTGGCTGGATTGAAGTTGGAAACGGCTTGTAGCTTCATTCCAGACTCGTTTGAAGTTGAACACAACTTGTAGCTTCATTTTCGGTTGTTTAAAATTAGAATCAACTTGTAGTCTCATTCTTGACTCGTTTGAGCTTGTAAACAACTTGTTGCTTCATTATTGGTTGGATTGAAGTTGGAAACAACTTGTAGCTTCATTCTAGACTCGTTTGAAGTGGAAAACAATTTGTAGCTTCATTTTCGGTTGTTTAAAATTAGAATCAACTTGTAGTTTCATTCTTGACTCGTTTGAGCCCGGAAACAACTTGTTGCTTCATTATTGGCTGGATTGAAGTTGGAAACAACATCTAGCTTCATTCCAGACTCGTTTAGAGTTGAAAACAATTTGTAGCTTCATTTTCAGTTGTTTAAAATTAGAATCAACTTTTAGTTTCATTCTTGACTCGTTTGAGCCTGTAAACAACTTGTTGCTTCATTATTGGCTAGATTGAAGTTGGATACAACTTGTAGCTTCATTCTAGACTCGTTTGAAGTTGAAAACAATTTGTAGCTTCATTTTCGGTTGTTTAAAATTAGAATCAACTTGTAGTTTCATTCTTGACTCGTTTGAGCCTCTGGAAACAACTTGTTGTTTCATTATTGGCTAGATTGAAGTTGGAAATAACTTGTAGCTTCATTCCAAACTCGTTTGAAGTTGAAAACAACTTGTAGCTTCATTTTCGGTTGTTTAAAATTAGAATCAACTTTTAGTTTCATTCTTGACTCGTTTCAGCCTGTAAACAACTTGTTGCTTCATTATTGGCTAGATCGAAGTTGGAAACAACTTGTAACTTCATTCTAGACTCGTTTGAAGTTGAAAACAATTTGTAGTTTCATTCTTGACTCGTTTGAGCCCGGAAACAACTTGTTGTTTCATTATTGGCTGGATTGAAGTTGGAAACAACTTGTAGCTTCATTCCAGACTCGTTTGAAGTTGAGCACAACTTGTAGCTTCATTTTCGGTTGTTTAAAATTAGAATCAACTTGTAGTTTCATTCTTGACTCGTTTGAGCCTGGAAACAACTTGTTGCTTCATTATTGGCTAGATTGAAGTTGGAAACAACTTGTAGCTTCATTCCAGACTCGTTTGAAGTTGAAAACAACTTGTAGCTTCCTTTTCGGTTGTTTAAAATTAGAATCAACTTGTAGTTTCATTCTTGACTCGTTTGAGCTCGGAAACAACTTGTTGCTTCATTATTGGCTGGATTGAAGTTGGAAACAACATGTAGCTTCATTCCAGACTCGTTTGAAGTTGAAAACAATTTGTAGTTTCATTCTTGACTCGTTTGAGCCCAGAAACAACTTGTTGCTTCATTATTGGATGGATTGAAGTTGGAAACGGCTTGTAGCTTCATTCCAGACTCGTTTGAAGTTGAACACAACTTGTAGCTTCATTTTCGGTTGTTTAAAATTAGAATCAACTTGTAGTCTCATTCTTGACTCGTTTGAGCTTGTAAACAACTTGTTGCTTCATTATTGGTTGGATTGAAGTTGGAAACAACTTGTAGCTTCATTCTAGACTCGTTTGAAGTGGAAAACAATTTGTAGCTTCATTTTCGGTTGTTTAAAATTAGAATCAACTTGTAGTTTAATTCTTGACTCGTTTGAGCCCGGAAACAACTTGTTGCTTCATTATTGGCTGGATTGAAGTTGGAAACAACATCTAGCTTCATTCCAGACTCGTTTAGAGTTGAAAACAATTTGTAGCTTCATTTTCAGTTGTTTAAAATTAGAATCAACTTGTAGTTTCATTCTTGACTCGTTTGAGCCTGTAAACAACTTGTTGCTTCATTATTGGCTAGATTGAAGTTGGATACAACTTGTAGCTTCATTCTAGACTCGTTTGAAGTTTAAAACAATTTGTAGCTTCATTTTCGGTTGTTTAAAATTAGAATCAACTTGTAGTTTCATTCTTGACTCGTTTGAGCCTCTGGAAACAACTTGTTGTTTCATTATTGGCTAGATTGAAGTTGGAAACAACTTGTAGCTTCATTCCAAACTCGTTTGAAGTTGAAAACAACTTGTAGCTTCATTTTCGGTTGTTTAAAATTAGAATCAACTTTTAGTTTCATTCTTGACTCGTTTCAGCCTGTAAACAACTTGTTGCTTCATTATTGGCTAGATCGAAGTTGGAAACAACTTGTAGCTTCATTCTAGACTCGTTTGAAGTTGAAAACAATTTGTAGTTTCATTCTTGACTCGTTTGAGCCCGGAAACAACTTGTTGTTTCATTATTGGCTGGATTGAAGTTGGAAACGCCTTGTAGATTCATTCCAGACTCGTTTGAAGTTGAACACAACTTGTAGCTTCATTTTCGGTTGTTTAAAATTAGAATCAACTTGTAGTTTCATTCTTGACTCGTTTGAGCCTGTAAACAACTTGTTGCTTCATTATTGGTTGGATTGAAGTTGGAAACAACTTGTAGCTTCATTCTAGACTCGTTTGAAGTGGAAAACAATTTGTAGCTTCATTTTCGGTTGTTTAAAATTAGAATCAACTTGTAGTTTCATTCTTGACTCGTTTGAGCCCGGAAACAACTTGTTGCTTCATTATTGGCTGGATTGAATTTGGAAACAACATCTAGCTTCATTCCAGACTCGTTTAGAGTTGAAAACAATTTGTAGCTTCATTTTCAGTTGTTTAACATTAGAATCAACTTTTAGTTTCATTCTTGACTCGTTTGAGCCTGTAAACAACTTGTTGCTTCATTATTGGCTAGATTGAAGTTGGATACAACTTGTAGCTTCATTCTAGACTCGTTTGAAGTTGAAAACAATTTGTAGCTTCATTTTCGGTTGTTTAAAATTAGAATCAACTTGTAGTTTCATTCTTGACTCGTTTGAGCCTCTGGAAACAACTTGTTGTTTCATTATTGGCTAGATTGAAGTTGGAAATAACTTGTAGCTTCATTCCAAATTCGTTTTAAGTTGAAAACAACTTGTAGCTTCATTTTCGGTTGTTTAAAATTAGAATCAACTTTTAGTTTCATTCTTGACTCGTTTCAGCCTGTAAACAACTTGTTGCTTCATTATTGGCTAGATCGAAGTTGGAAACAACTTGTAACTTCATTCTAGACTCGTTTGAAGTTGAAAACAATTTGTAGTTTCATTCTTGACTCGTTTGAGCCCGGAAACAACTTGTTGTTTCATTATTGGCTGGATTGAAGTTGGAAACAACTTGTAGCTTCATTCCAGACTCGTTTGAAGTTGAGCACAACTTGTAGCTTCATTTTCGGTTGTTTAAAATTAGAATCAACTTATAGTTTCATTCTTGACTCGTTTGAGCCTGGAAACAACTTGTTGCTTCATTATTGGCTAGATTGAAGTTGGAAACAACTTGTAGCTTCATTCCAGACTCGTTTGAAGTTGAAAACAACTTGTAGCTTCCTTTTCGGTTGTTTAAAATTAGAATCAACTTGTAGTTTCATTCTTGACTCGTTTGAGCTCGGAAACAACTTGTTGCTTCATTATTGGCTGGATTGAAGTTGGAAACAACATGTAGCTTCATTCCAGACACGTTTGAAGTTGAAAACAATTTGTAGTTTCATTCTTGACTCGTTTGAGCGCAGAAACAACTTGTTGCTTCATTATTGGATGGATTGAAGTTGGAAACGGCTTGTAGCTTCATTCCAGACTCGTTTGAAGTTGAACACAACTTGTAGCTTCATTTTCGGTTGTTTAAAATTAGAATCAACTTGTAGTCTCATTCTTGACTCGTTTGAGCTTGTAAACAACTTGTTGCTTCATTATTGGTTGGATTGAAGTTGGAAACAACTTGTAGCTTCATTCTAGACTCGTTTGAAGTGGAAAACAATTTGTAGCTTCATTTTCGGTTGTTTAAAATTAGAATCAACTTGTAGTTTAATTCTTGACTCGTTTGAGCCCGGAAACAACTTGTTGCTTCATTATTGGCTGGATTGAAGTTGGAAACAACATCTAGCTTCATTCCAGACTCGTTTAGAGTTGAAAACAATTTGTAGCTTCATTTTCAGTTGTTTAAAATAAAATCAACTTGTAGTTTCATTCTTGACTCGTTTGAGCCTGTAAACAACTTGTTGCTTCATTATTGGCTAGATTGAAGTTGGATACAACTTGTAGCTTCATTCTAGACTCGTTTGAAGTTTAAAACAATTTGTAGCTTCATTTTCGGTTGTTTAAAATTAGAATCAACTTGTAGTTTCATTCTTGACTCGTTTGAGCCTCTGGAAACAACTTGTTGTTTCATTATTGGCTAGATTGAAGTTGGAAACAACTTGTAGCTTCATTCCAAACACGTTTGAAGTTGAAAACAACTTGTAGCTTCATTTTCGGTTGTTTAAAATTAGAATCAACTTTTAGTTTCATTCTTGACTCGTTTCAGCCTGTAAACAACTTGTTGCTTCATTATTGGCTAGATCGAAGTTGGAAACAACTTGTAGCTTCATTCTAGACTCGTTTGAAGTTGAAAACAATTTGTAGTTTCATTCTTGACTCGTTTGAGCCCGGAAACAACTTGTTGTTTCATTATTGGCTGGATTGAAGTTGGAAACGACTTGTAGATTCATTCCAGACTCGTTTGAAGTTGAACACAACTTGTAGCTTCATTTTCGGTTGTTTAAAATTAGAATCAACTTGTAGTTTCATTCTTGACTCGTTTGAGCCTGTAAACAACTTGTTGCTTCATTATTGGTTAGATTGAAGTTGGAAACAACTTGTAGCTTCATTCTAGACTCGTTTGAAGTGGAAAACAATTTGTAGCTTCATTTTCGGTTGTTTAAAATTAGAATCAACTTGTAGTTTCATTCTTGACTCGTTTGAGCCCGGAAACAACTTGTTGCTTCATTATTGGCTGGATTGAAGTTGGAAACAACATCTAGCTTCATTCCAGACTCGTTTAGAGTTGAAAACAATTTGTAGCTTCATTTTCAGTTGTTTAAAATTAGAATCAACTTTTAGTTTCATTCTTGACTCGTTTGAGCCTGTAAACAACTTGTTGCTTCATTATTGGCTAGATTGAAGTTGGATACAACTTGTAGCTTCATTCTAGACTCGTTTGAAGTTGAAAACAATTTGTAGCTTCATTTTCGGTTGTTTAAAATTAGAATCAACTTGTAGTTTCATTCTTGACTCGTTTGAGCCTCTGGAAACAACTTGTTGTTTCATTATTGGCTAGATTGAAGTTGGAAATAACTTGTAGCTTCATTCCAAACTCGTTTGAAGTTGAAAACAACTTGTAGCTTCATTTTCGGTTGTTTAAAATTAGAATCAACTTTTAGTTTCATTCTTGATTCGTTTCAGCCTGTAAACAACTTGTTGCTTCATTATTGGCTAGATCGAAGTTGGAAACAACTTGTAACTTCATTCTAGACTCGTTTGAAGTTGAAAACAATTTGTAGTTTCATTCTTGACTCGTTTGAGCCCGGAAACAACTTGTTGTTTCATTATTGGCTGGATTGAAGTTGGAAACAACTTGTAGCTTCATTCCAGACTCGTTTGAAGTTGAGCACAACTTGTAGCTTCATTTTCGGTTGTTTAAAATTAGAATCAACTTGTAGTTTCATTCTTGACTCGTTTGAGCCTGGAAACAACTTGTTGCTTCATTATTGGCTAGATTGAAGTTGGAAACAACTTGTAGCTTCATTCCAGACTCGTTTGAAGTTGAAAACAACTTGTAGCTTCCTTTTCGGTTGTTTAAAATTAGAATCAACTTGTAGTTTCATTCTTGACTCGTTTGAGCCTCTGGAAACAACTTGTTGTTTCATTATTGGCTAGATTGAAGTTGGAAATAACTTGTAGCTTCATTCCAAATTCGTTTGAAGTTGAAAACAACTTGTAGCTTCATTTTCGGTTGTTTAAAATTAGAATCAACTTTTAGTTTCATTCTTGACTCGTTTCAGCCTGTAAACAACTTGTTGCTTCATTATTGGCTAGATCGAAGTTGGAAACAACTTGTAACTTCATTCTAGACTCGTTTGAAGTTGAAAACAATTTGTAGTTTCATTCTTGACTCGTTTGAGCCCGGAAACAACTTGTTGTTTCATTATTGGCTGGATTGAAGTTGGAAACAACTTGTAGCTTCATTCCAGACTCGTTTGAAGTTGAGCACAACTTGTAGCTTCATTTTCGGTTGTTTAAAATTAGAATCAACTTATAGTTTCATTCTTGACTCGTTTGAGCCTGGAAACAACTTGTTGCTTCATTATTGGCTAGATTGAAGTTGGAAACAACTTGTAGCTTCATTCCAGACTCGTTTGAAGTTGAAAACAACTTGTAGCTTCCTTTTCGGTTGTTTAAAATTAGAATCAACTTGTAGTTTCATTCTTGACTCGTTTGAGCTCGGAAACAACTTGTTGCTTCATTATTGGCTGGATTGAAGTTGGAAACAACATGTAGCTTCATTCCAGACACGTTTGAAGTTGAAAACAATTTGTAGTTTCATTCTTGACTCGTTTGAGCGCAGAAACAACTTGTTGCTTCATTATTGGATGGATTGAAGTTGGAAACGGCTTGTAGCTTCATTCCAGACTCGTTTGAAGTTGAACACAACTTGTAGCTTCATTTTCGGTTGTTTAAAATTAGAATCAACTTGTAGTCTCATTCTTGACTCGTTTGAGCTTGTAAACAACTTGTTGCTTCATTATTGGTAGGATTGAAGTTGGAAACAACTTGTAGCTTCATTCTAGACTCGTTTGAAGTGGAAAACAATTTGTAGCTTCATTTTCGGTTGTTTAAAATTAGAATCAACTTGTAGTTTAATTCTTGACTCGTTTGAGCCCGGAAACAACTTGTTGCTTCATTATTGGCTGGATTGAAGTTGGAAACAACATCTAGCTTCATTCCAGACTCGTTTAGAGTTGAAAACAATTTGTAGCTTCATTTTCAGTTGTTTAAAATTAGAATCAACTTGTAGTTTCATTCTTGACTCGTTTGAGCCTGTAAACAACTTGTTGCTTCATTATTGGCTAGATTGAAGTTGGATACAACTTGTAGCTTCATTCTAGACTCGTTTGAAGTTTAAAACAATTTGTAGCTTCATTTTCGGTTGTTTAAAATTAGAATCAACTTGTAGTTTCATTCTTGACTCGTTTGAGCCTCTGGAAACAACTTGTTGTTTCATTATTGGCTAGATTGAAGTTGGAAACAACTTGTAGCTTCATTCCAAACACGTTTGAAGTTGAAAACAACTTGTAGCTTCATTTTCGGTTGTTTAAAATTAGAATCAACTTTTAGTTTCATTCTTGACTCGTTTCAGCCTGTAAACAACTTGTTGCTTCATTATTGGCTAGATCGAAGTTGGAAACAACTTGTAGCTTCATTCTAGACTCGTTTGAAGTTGAAAACAATTTGTAGTTTCATTCTTGACTCGTTTGAGCCCGGAAACAACTTGTTGTTTCATTATTGGCTGGATTGAAGTTGGAAACGACTTGTAGATTCATTCCAGACTCGTTTGAAGTTGAACACAACTTGTAGCTTCATTTTCGGTTGTTTAAAATTAGAATCAACTTGTAGTTTCATTCTTGACTCGTTTGAGCCTGTAAACAACTTGTTGCTTCATTATTGGTTAGATTGAAGTTGGAAACAAGTTGTAGCTTCATTCTAGACTCGTTTGAAGTGGAAAACAATTTGTAGCTTCATTTTCGGTTGTTTAAAATTAGAATCAACTTGTAATTTCATTCTTGACTCGTTTGAGCCCGGAAACAACTTGTTGCTTCATTATTGGCTGGATTGAAGTTGGAAACAACATCTAGCTTCATTCCAGACTCGTTTAGAGTTGAAAACAATTTGTAGCTTCATTTTCAGTTGTTTAAAATTAGAATCAACTTTTAGTTTCATTCTTGACTCGTTTGAGCCTGTAAACAACTTGTTGCTTCATTATTGGCTAGATTGAAGTTGGATACAACTTGTAGCTTCATTCTAGACTCGTTTGAAGTTGAAAACAATTTGTAGCTTCATTTTCGGTTGTTTAAAATTAGAATCAACTTGTAGTTTCATTCTTGACTCGTTTGAGCCTCTGGAAACAACTTGTTGTTTCATTATTGGCTAGATTGAAGTTGGAAATAACTTGTAGCTTCATTCCAAACTCGTTTGAAGTTGAAAACAACTTGTAGCTTCATTTTCGGTTGTTTAAAATTAGAATCAACTTTTAGTTTCATTCTTGATTCGTTTCAGCCTGTAAACAACTTGTTGCTTCATTATTGGCTAGATCGAAGTTGGAAACAACTTGTAACTTCATTCTAGACTCGTTTGAAGTTGAAAACAATTTGTAGTTTCATTCTTGACTCGTTTGAGCCCGGAAACAACTTGTTGTTTCATTATTGGCTGGATTGAAGTTGGAAACAACTTGTAGCTTCATTCCAGACTCGTTTGAAGTTGAGCACAACTTGTAGCTTCATTTTCGGTTGTTTAAAATTAGAATCAACTTGTAGTTTCATTCTTGACTCGTTTGAGCCTGGAAACAACTTGTTGCTTCATTATTGGCTAGATTGAAGTTGGAAACAACTTGTAGCTTCATTCCAGACTCGTTTGAAGTTGAAAACAACTTGTAGCTTCCTTTTCGGTTGTTTAAAATTAGAATCAACTTGTAGTTTCATTCTTGACTCGTTTGAGCTCGGAAACAACTTGTTGCTTCATTATTGGCTGGATTGAAGTTGGAAACAACATGTAGCTTCATTCCAGACACGTTTGAAGTTGAAAACAATTTGTAGTTTCATTCTTGACTCGTTTGAGCGCAGAAACAACTTGTTGCTTCATTATTGGATGGATTGAAGTTGGAAACGGCTTGTAGCTTCATTCCAGACTCGTTTGAAGTTGAACACAACTTGTAGCTTCATTTTCGGTTGTTTAAAATTAGAATCAACTTGTAGTCTCATTCTTGACTCGTTTGAGCTTGTAAACAACTTGTTGCTTCATTATTGGTTGGATTGAAGTTGGAAACAACTTGTAGCTTCATTCTAGACTCGTTTGAAGTGGAAAACAATTTGTAGCTTCATTTTCGGTTGTTTAAAATTAGAATCAACTTGTAGTTTAATTCTTGACTCGTTTGAGCCCGGAAACAACTTGTTGCTTCATTATTGGCTGGATTGAAGTTGGAAACAACATCTAGCTTCATTCCAGACTCGTTTAGAGTTGAAAACAATTTGTAGCTTCATTTTCAGTTGTTTAAAATTAGAATCAACTTGTAGTTTCATTCTTGACTCGTTTGAGCCTGTAAACAACTTGTTGCTTCATTATTGGCTAGATTGAAGTTGGATACAACTTGTAGCTTCATTCTAGACTCGTTTGAAGTTGAAAACAATTTGTAGCTTCATTTTCGGTTGTTTAAAATTAGAATCAACTTGTAGTTTCATTCTTGACTCGTTTGAGCCTCTGGAAACAACTTGTTGTTTCATTATTGGCTAGATTGAAGTTGGAAATAACTTGTAGCTTCATTCCAAACTCGTTTGAAGTTGAAAACAACTTGTAGCTTCATTTTCGGTTGTTTAAAATTAGAATCAACTTTTAGTTTCATTCTTGATTCGTTTCAGCCTGTAAACAACTTGTTGCTTCATTATTGGCTAGATCGAAGTTGGAAACAACTTGTAACTTCATTCTAGACTCGTTTGAAGTTGAAAACAATTTGTAGTTTCATTCTTGACTCGTTTGAGCCCGGAAACAACTTGTTGTTTCATTATTGGCTGGATTGAAGTTGGAAACAACTTGTAGCTTCATTCCAGACTCGTTTGAAGTTGAGCACAACTTGTAGCTTCATTTTCGGTTGTTTAAAATTAGAATCAACTTGTAGTTTCATTCTTGACTCGTTTGAGCCTGGAAACAACTTGTTGCTTCATTATTGGCTAGATTGAAGTTGGAAACAACTTGTAGCTTCATTCCAGACTCGTTTGAAGTTGAAAACAACTTGTAGCTTCCTTTTCGGTTGTTTAAAATTAGAATCAACTTGTAGTTTCATTCTTGACTCGTTTGAGCTCGGAAACAACTTGTTGCTTCATTATTGGCTGGATTGAAGTTGGAAACAACATGTAGCTTCATTCCAGACACGTTTGAAGTTGAAAACAATTTGTAGTTTCATTCTTGACTCGTTTGAGCGCAGAAACAACTTGTTGCTTCATTATTGGATGGATTGAAGTTGGAAACGGCTTGTAGCTTCATTCCAGACTCGTTTGAAGTTGAACACAACTTGTAGCTTCATTTTCGGTTGTTTAAAATTAGAATCAACTTGTAGTCTCATTCTTGACTCGTTTGAGCTTGTAAACAACTTGTTGCTTCATTATTGGTTGGATTGAAGTTGGAAACAACTTGTAGCTTCATTCTAGACTCGTTTGAAGTGGAAAACAATTTGTAGCTTCATTTTCGGTTGTTTAAAATTAGAATCAACTTGTAGTTTAATTCTTGACTCGTTTGAGCCCGGAAACAACTTGTTGCTTCATTATTGGCTGGATTGAAGTTGGAAACAACATCTAGCTTCATTCCAGACTCGTTTAGAGTTGAAAACAATTTGTAGCTTCATTTTCAGTTGTTTAAAATTAGAATCAACTTGTAGTTTCATTCTTGACTCGTTTGAGCCTGTAAACAACTTGTTGCTTCATTATTGGCTAGATTGAAGTTGGATACAACTTGTAGCTTCATTCTAGACTCGTTTGAAGTTGAAAACAATTTGTAGCTTCATTTTCGGTTGTTTAAAATTAGAATCAACTTGTAGTTTCATTCTTGACTCGTTTGAGCCTCTGGAAACAACTTGTTGTTTCATTATTGGCTAGATTGAAGTTGGAAACAACTTGTAGCTTCATTCCAAACTCGTTTGAAGTTGAAAACAACTTGTAGCTTCATTTTCGGTTGTTTAAAATTAGAATCAACTTTTAGTTTCATTCTTGACTCGTTTCAGCCTGTAAACAACTTGTTGCTTGATTATTGGCTAGATCGAAGTTGGAAACAACTTGTAGCTTCATTCTAGACTCGTTTGAAGTTGAAAACAATTTGTAGTTTCATTCTTGACTTGTTTGAGCCCGGAAACAACTTGTTGTTTCATTATTGGCTGGATTGAAGTTGGAAACGACTTGTAGATTCATTCCAGACTCGTTTGAAGTTGAACACAACTTGTAGCTTCATTTTCGGTTGTTTAAAATTAGAATCAACTTGTAGTTTCATTCTTGACTCGTTTGAGCCTGTAAACAACTTGTTGCTTCATTATTGGTTAGATTGAAGTTGGAAACAACTTGTAGCTTCATTCTAGACTCGTTTGAAGTGGAAAACAATTTGTAGCTTCATTTTCGGTTGTTTAAAATTAGAATCAACTTGTAGTTTCATTCTTGACTCGTTTGAGCCCGGAAACAACTTGTTGCTTCATTATTGGCTGGATTGAAGTTGGAAACAACATCTAGCTTCATTCCAGACTCGTTTAGAGTTGAAAACAATTTGTAGCTTCATTTTCAGTTGTTTAAAATTAGAATCAACTTTTAGTTTCATTCTTGACTCGTTTGAGCCTGTAAACAACTTGTTGCTTCATTATTGGCTAGATTGAAGTTGGATACAACTTGTAGCTTCATTCTAGACTCGTTTGAAGTTGAAAACAATTTGTAGCTTCATTTTCGGTTGTTTAAAATTAGAATCAACTTGTAGTTTCATTCTTGACTCGTTTGAGCCTCTGGAAACAACTTGTTGTTTCATTATTGGCTAGATTGAAGTTGGAAACAACTTGTAGCTTCATTCCAAACTCGTTTGAAGTTGAAAACAACTTGTAGCTTCATTTTCGGTTGTTTAAAATTAGAATCAACTTTTAGTTTCATTCTTGACTCGTTTCAGCCTGTAAACAACTTGTTGCTTCATTATTGGCTAGATCGAAGTTGGAAACAACTTGTAGCTTCATTCTAGACTCGTTTGAAGTTGAAAACAATTTGTAGTTTCATTCTTGACTCGTTTGAGCCCGGAAACAACTTGTTGTTTCATTATTGGCTGGATTGAAGTTGGAAACGACTTGTAGATTCATTCCAGACTCGTTTGAAGTTGAACACAACTTGTAGCTTCATTTTCGGTTGTTTAAAATTAGAATCAACTTGTAGTTTCATTCTTGACTCGTTTGAGCCTGTAAACAACTTGTTGCTTCATTATTGGTTAGATTGAAGTTGGAAACAACTTGTAGCTTCATTCTAGACTCGTTTGAAGTGGAAAACAATTTGTAGCTTCATTTTCGGTTGTTTAAAATTAGAATCAACTTGTAGTTTCATTCTTGACTCGTTTGAGCCCGGAAACAACTTGTTGCTTCATTATTGGCTGGATTGAAGTTGGAAACAACATCTAGCTTCATTCCAGACTCGTTTAGAGTTGAAAACAATTTGTAGCTTCATTTTCAGTTGTTTAAAATTAGAATCAACTTTTAGTTTCATTCTTGACTCGTTTGAGCCTGTAAACAACTTGTTGCTTCATTATTGGCTAGATTGAAGTTGGATACAACTTGTAGCTTCATTCTAGACTCGTTTGAAGTTGAAAACAATTTGTAGCTTCATTTTCGGTTGTTTAAAATTAGAATCAACTTGTAGTTTCATTCTTGACTCGTTTGAGCCTCTGGAAACAACTTGTTGTTTCATTATTGGCTAGATTGAAGTTGGAAACAACTTGTAGCTTCATTCCAAACTCGTTTGAAGTTGAAAACAACTTGTAGCTTCATTTTCGGTTGTTTAAAATTAGAATCAACTTTTAGTTTCATTCTTGACTCGTTTCAGCCTGTAAACAACTTGTTGCTTCATTATTGGCTAGATCGAAGTTGGAAACAACTTGTAGCTTCATTCTAGACTCGTTTGAAGTTGAAAACAATTTGTAGTTTCATTCTTGACTCGTTTGAGCCCGGAAACAACTTGTTGTTTCATTATTGGCTGGATTGAAGTTGGAAACGACTTGTAGATTCATTCCAGACTCGTTTGAAGTTGAACACAACTTGTAGCTTCATTTTCGGTTGTTTAAAATTAGAATCAACTTGTAGTTTCATTCTTGACTCGTTTGAGCCTGTAAACAACTTGTTGCTTCATTATTGGTTAGATTGAAGTTGGAAACAACTTGTAGCTTCATTCTAGACTCGTTTGAAGTGGAAAACAATTTGTAGCTTCATTTTCGGTTGTTTAAAATTAGAATCAACTTGTAGTTTCATTCTTGACTCGTTTGAGCCCGGAAACAACTTGTTGCTTCATTATTGGCTGGATTGAAGTTGGAAACAACATCTAGCTTCATTCCAGACTCGTTTAGAGTTGAAAACAATTTGTAGCTTCATTTTCAGTTGTTTAAAATTAGAATCAACTTGTAGTTTCATTCTTGACTCGTTTGAGCCTGTAAACAACTTGTTGCTTCATTATTGGCTAGATTGAAGTTGGATACAACTTGTAGCTTCATTCTAGACTCGTTTGAAGTTGAAAACAATTTGTAGCTTCATTTTCGGTTGTTTAAAATTAGAATCAACTTGTAGTTTCATTCTTGACTCGTTTGAGCCTCTGGAAACAACTTGTTGTTCATTATTGGCTAGATTGAAGTTGGAAACAACTTGTAGCTTCATTCCAAACTCGTTTGAAGTTGAAAACAACTTGTAGCTTCATTTTCGGTTGTTTAAAATTAGAATCAACTTTTAGTTTCATTCTTGACTCGTTTCAGCCTGTAAACAACTTGTTGCTTCATTATTGGCTAGATCGAAGTTGGAAACAACTTGTAGCTTCATTCTAGACTCGTTTGAAGTTGAAAACAATTTGTAGTTTCATTCTTGACTCGTTTGAGCCCGGAAACAACTTGTTGTTTCATTATTGGCTGGATTGAAGTTGGAAACGACTTGTAGCTTCATTCCAGACTCGTTTGAAGTTGAACACAACTTGTAGCTTCATTTTCGGTTGTTTAAAATTAGAATCAACTTGTAGTTTCATTCTTGACTCGTTTGAGCCTGTAAACAACTTGTTGCTTCATTATTGGTTAGATTGAAGTTGGAAACAACTTGTAGCTTCATTCTAGACTCGTTTGAAGTGGAAAACAATTTGTAGCTTCATTTTCGGTTGTTTAAAATTAGAATCAACTTGTAGTTTCATTCTTGACTCGTTTGAGCCCGGAAACAACTTGTTGCTTCATTATTGGCTGGATTGAAGTTGGAAACAACATCTAGCTTCATTCCAGACTCGTTTGAAGTTGAAAACAACTTGTAGCTTCATTTTCAGTTGTTTAAAATTAGAATCAACTTGTAGTTTCATTCTTGACTCGTTTGAGCCTGTAAACAACTTGTTGCTTCATTATTGGCTAGATTGAAGTTGGATACAACTTGTAGCTTCATTCTAGACTCGTTTGAAGTTGAAAACAATTTGTAGCTTCATTTTCGGTTGTTTAAAATTAGAATCAACTTGTAGTTTCATTCTTGACTCGTTTGAGCCTCTGGAAACAACTTGTTGTTTCATTATTGGCTAGATTGAAGTTGGAAACAACTTGTAGCTTCATTCCAAACTCGTTTGAAGTTGAAAACAACTTGTAGCTTCATTTTCGGTTGTTTAAAATTAGAATCAACTTTTAGTTTCATTCTTGACTCGTTTCAGCCTGTAAACAACTTGTTGCTTCATTATTGGCTAGATCGAAGTTGGAAACAACTTGTAGCTTCATTCTAGACTCGTTTGAAGTTGAAAACAATTTGTAGTTTCATTCTTGACTCGTTTGAGCCCGGAAACAACTTGTTGCTTCATTATTGGCTGGATTGAAGTTGGAAACGACTTGTAGCTTCATTCCAGACTCGTTTGAAGTTGAACACAACTTGTAGCTTCATTTTCGGTTGTTTAAAATTAGAATCAACTTGTAGTTTCATTCTTGACTCGTTTGAGCCTGTAAACAACTTGTTGCTTCATTATTGGCTAGATTGAAGTTGGATACAACTTGTAGCTTCATTCTAGACTCGTTTGAAGTTGAAAACAATTTGTAGCTTCATTTTCGGTTGTTTAAAATTAGAATCAACTTGTAGTTTCATTCTTGACTCGTTTGAGCCCGGAAACAACTTGTTGCTTCATTATTGGCTAGATTGAAGTTGGAAACAACTTGTAGCTTCATTCCAGACTCGTTTGAAGTTGAAAACAACTTGTAGCTTCATTTTCGGTTGTTTAAAATTAGAATCAACTTGTAGTTTCATTCTTGACTCGTTTGAGCCTGTAAACAACTTGTTGCTTCATTATTGGTTAGATTGAAGTTGGAAACAACTTGTAGCTTCATTCTAGACTCGTTTGAAGTGGAAAACAATTTGTAGCTTCATTTTCGGTTGTTTAAAATTAGAATCAACTTGTAGTTTCATTCTTGACTCGTTTGAGCCCGGAAACAACTTGTTGCTTCATTATTGGCTGGATTGAAGTTGGAAACAACATCTAGCTTCATTCCAGACTCGTTTGAAGTTGAAAACAACTTGTAGCTTCATTTTCAGTTGTTTAAAATTAGAATCAACTTGTAGTTTCATTCTTGACTCGTTTGAGCCTGTAAACAACTTGTTGCTTCATTATTGGCTAGATTGAAGTTGGATACAACTTGTAGCTTCATTCTAGACTCGTTTGAAGTTGAAAACAATTTGTAGCTTCATTTTCGGTTGTTTAAAATTAGAATCAACTTGTAGTTTCATTCTTGACTCGTTTGAGCCTCTGGAAACAACTTGTTGTTTCATTATTGGCTAGATTGAAGTTGGAAACAACTTGTAGCTTCATTCCAAACTCGTTTGAAGTTGAAAACAACTTGTAGCTTCATTTTCGGTTGTTTAAAATTAGAATCAACTTTTAGTTTCATTCTTGACTCGTTTCAGCCTGTAAACAACTTGTTGCTTCATTATTGGCTAGATCGAAGTTGGAAACAACTTGTAGCTTCATTCTAGACTCGTTTGAAGTTGAAAACAATTTGTAGTTTCATTCTTGACTCGTTTGAGCCCGGAAACAACTTGTTGTTTCATTATTGGCTGGATTGAAGTTGGAAACGACTTGTAGCTTCATTCCAGACTCGTTTGAAGTTGAACACAACTTGTAGCTTCATTTTCGGTTGTTTAAAATTAGAATCAACTTGTAGTTTCATTCTTGACTCGTTTGAGCCTGTAAACAACTTGTTGCTTCATTATTGGCTTAGATTGAAGTTGGAAACAACTTGTAGCTTCATTCTAGACTCGTTTGAAGTGGAAAACAATTTGTAGCTTCATTTTCGGTTGTTTAAAATTAGAATCAACTTGTAGTTTCATTCTTGACTCGTTTGAGCCCGGAAACAACTTGTTGCTTCATTATTGGCTGGATTGAAGTTGGAAACAACATCTAGCTTCATTCCAGACTCGTTTGAAGTTGAAAACAACTTGTAGCTTCATTTTCAGTTGTTTAAAATTAGAATCAACTTGTAGTTTCATTCTTGACTCGTTTGAGCCTGTAAACAACTTGTTGCTTCATTATTGGCTAGATTGAAGTTGGATACAACTTGTAGCTTCATTCTAGACTCGTTTGAAGTTGAAAACAATTTGTAGCTTCATTTTCGGTTGTTTAAAATTAGAATCAACTTGTAGTTTCATTCTTGACTCGTTTGAGCCTCTGGAAACAACTTGTTGCTTCATTATTGGCTAGATTGAAGTTGGAAACAACTTGTAGCTTCATTCCAAACTCGTTTGAAGTTGAAAACAACTTGTAGCTTCATTTTCGGTTGTTTAAAATTAGAATCAACTTTAGTTTCATTCTTGACTCGTTTGAGCCTGTAAACAACTTGTTGCTTCATTATTGGCTAGATTGAAGTTGGAAACAACTTGTAGCTTCATTCTAGACTCGTTTTGAAGTTGAAAACAATTTGTAGCTTCATTTTCGGTTGTTTAAAATTAGAATCAACTTGTAGTTTCATTCTTGACTCGTTGAGCCCGGAAACAACTTGTTGCTTCATTTATTGCTGGATTGAAGTTGGAAACAACATGTAGCTTCATTCCAGACTCGTTTGAGTTGAAAACAACTTGTAGCTTCATTTTCAGTTGTTTAAAATTAGAATCAACTTGTAGTTTCATTCTTGACTCGTTTGAGCCTGTAAACAACTTGTTGCTTCATTATTGGCTAGATTGAAGTTGGATACAACTTGTAGCTTCATTCTAGACTCGTTTGAAGTTGAAAACAATTTGTAGCTTCATTTTCGGTTGTTTAAAATTAGAATCAACTTGTAGTTTCATTCTTGACTCGTTTGAGCCCGGAAACAACTTGTTGCTTCATTATTGGCTGGATTGAAGTTGGAAACAACATCTAGCTTCATTCCAGACTCGTTTGAAGTTGAAAACAACTTGTAGCTTCATTTTCAGTTGTTTAAAATTAGAATCAACTTGTAGTTTCATTCTTGACTCGTTTGAGCCTGTAAACAACTTGTTGCTTCATTATTGGCTAGATTGAAGTTGGATACAACTTGTAGCTTCATTCTAGACTCGTTTGAAGTTGAAAACAATTTGTAGCTTCATTTTCGGTTGTTTAAAATTAGAATCAACTTGTAGTTTCATTCTTGACTCGTTTGAGCCTGGAAACAACTTGTTGCTTCATTATTGGCTAGATTGAAGTTGGAAACAACTTGTAGCTTCATTCCAAACTCGTTTGAAGTTGAAAACAACTTGTAGCTTCATTTTCGGTTGTTTAAAATTAGAATCAACTTTAGTTTCATTCTTGACTCGTTTCAGCCTGTAAACAACTTGTTGCTTCATTATTGGCTAGATCGAAGTTGGAAACAACTTGTAGCTTCATTCTAGACTCGTTTGAAGTTGAAAACAATTTGTAGTTTCATTCTTGACTCGTTTGAGCCCGGAAACAACTTGTTGTTTCATTATTGGCTGGATTGAAGTTGGAAACGACTTGTAGCTTCATTCCAGACTCGTTTGAAGTTGAACACAACTTGTAGCTTCATTTTCGGTTGTTTAAAATTAGAATCAACTTGTAGTTTCATTCTTGACTCGTTTGAGCCTGTAAACAACTTGTTGCTTCATTATTGGCTAGATTGAAGTTGGAAACAACTTGTAGCTTCATTCTAGACTCGTTTGAAGTTGAAAACAATTTGTAGCTTCATTTTCGGTTGTTTAAAATTAGAATCAACTTGTAGTTTCATTCTTGACTCGTTTGAGCCTGGAAACAACTTGTTGCTTCATTATTGGCTAGATTGAAGTTGGAAAACAACTTGTAGCTTCATTCCTAGACTCGTTTGAAGTTGAAAACAATTGTAGCTTCATTTTCCGTTGTTTAAAATTAGAATCAACTTGTAGTTTCATTCTTGACTCGTTTGAGCCTGTAAACAACTTGTTGATTCATTATTGGCTAGATTGAAGTTGGATAACAACTTGTAGCTTCATTCCAGACTCGTTTGAAGTTGAAAACAACTTGTAGCTTCATTTTCGGTTGTTTAAAATTAGAATCAACTTTTAGTTTCATTCTTGACTCGTTTAAGCCTGTAAACAACTTGTTGCTTCATATTGGCTAGATTGAAGTTGGATACAACTTGTAGCTTCATTCCTAGACTCGTTTGAAGTTGAAAACAATTTGTAGCTTCATTTTCGGTTGTTTAAAATTAGAATCAACTTGTAGTTTCATTCTTGACTCGTTTGAGCCGGAAAACAACTTGTTGCTTCATTATTGGCTAGATTGAAGTTGGAAACAACTGTAGCTTCATTCCAGACTCGTTTGAAGTTGAAAACAACTTGTAGCTTCATTTTCGGTTGTTTAAAATTAGAATCAACTTTTAGTTTCATTCTTGACTCGTTTAGCCTGTAAACAACATGTTGCTTCATATTGGCTAGATCGAAGTGAAACAACTTGTAGCTTCATTCTAGACTCGTTTGAAGTTGAAAACAATTTGTAGTTCATTCTTGACATCGTTTGAGCCCGGAAACAACTTCGTGTTCATTATTGGCTGGATTGAAGTTGGAAACTACTTGTAGCTTCATTCCAGACTCGTTTGATGTTGAACACAACTTTTAGCTCTCTTCATTCGGTTGTTTAAATTAGAATCAAATTAGTAGTTTCATTCTTGACTCGTTGAGCCTGGAAACAACTTGTTGCTTCATTATTGGTGAATTGAAGTTGGAAACACAACTTGTAGCTTCATTCTAGACTCGTTTGAAGTGAAACCAATTGTAGCTTCATTTTCATGTTGTTTAAAATTAGAAATCAACTTGTAGTTTCATTCTTGACTCGTTTGAGCCCGGAACAACTTGTTTCTTCATTATTGGCTGGATTGAAGTTGGAAACGACTTGTAGCTTCATTCCAGACTCGTTTGAAGTTGAACACAACTTGTAGCTTCATTTTCGGTTGTTTAAAATTAGAATCAACTTGTAGTTTCATTCTTGACTCGTTTGAGCCTGTAAACAACTTGTTGCTTCATTATTGGCTAGATTGAAGTTGGAAACAACTTGTAGCTTCATTCTAGACTCGTTTGAAGTGGAAAACAATTTGTAGCTTCATTTTCGGTTGTTTAAAATTAGAATCAACTTGTAGTTTCATTCTTGACTCGTTTGAGCCCGGAAACAACTTGTTGCTTCATTATTGGCTGGATTGAAGTTGGAAACAACATCTAGCTTCATTCCAGACTCGTTTGAAGTTGAAAACAACTTGTAGCTTCATTTTCAGTTGTTTAAAATTAGAATCAACTTGTAGTTTCATTCTTGACTCGTTTGAGCCTGTAAACAACTTGTTGCTTCATTATTGGCTAGATTGAAGTTGGATACAACTTGTAGCTTCATTCTAGACTCGTTTGAAGTTGAAAACAATTTGTAGCTTCATTTTCGGTTGTTTAAAATTAGAATCAACTTGTAGTTTCATTCTTGACTCGTTTGAGCCCGGAAACAACTTGTTGCTTCATTATTGGCTGGATTGAAGTTGGAAACAACATGTAGCTTCATTCCAGACTCGTTTGAAGTTGAAAACAACTTGTAGCTTCATTTTCAGTTGTTTAAAATTAGAATCAACTTGCAGTTTCATTCTTGACTCGTTTGAGCCTGTAAACAACATGTTGCTTCATTATTGGCTAGATCGAAGTTGGAAACAACTTGTAGCTTCATTCTAGACTCGTTTGAAGTTGAAAACAATTTGTAGTTTCATTCTTGACTCGTTTGAGCCCGGAAACAACTTCTTGTTTCATTATTGGCTGGATTGAAGTTGGAAACGACTTGTAGCTTCATTCCAGACTCGTTTGAAGTTGAACACAACTTGTAGCTTCATTTTCGGTTGTTTAAAATTAGAATCAACTTGTAGTTTCATTCTTGACTCGTTTGAGCCTGTAAACAACTTGTTGCTTCATTATTGGCTAGATTGAAGTTGGAAACAACTTGTAGCTTCATTCTAGACTCGTTTGAAGTGGAAAACAATTTGTAGCTTCATTTTCGGTTGTTTAAAATTAGAATCAACTTGTAGTTTCATTCTTGACTCGTTTGAGCCCGGAAACAACTTGTTGCTTCATTATTGGCTGGATTGAAGTTGGAAACAACATCTAGCTTCATTCCAGACTCGTTTGAAGTTGAAAACAACTTGTAGCTTCATTTTCAGTTGTTTAAAATTAGAATCAACTTGTAGTTTCATTCTTGACTCGTTTGAGCCTGTAAACAACTTGTTGCTTCATTATTGGCTAGATTGAAGTTGGATACAACTTGTAGCTTCATTCTAGACTCGTTTGAAGTTGAAAACAATTTGTAGCTTCATTTTCGGTTGTTTAAAATTAGAATCAACTTGTAGTTTCATTCTTGACTCGTTTGAGCCCTGGAAACAACTTGTTGCTTCATTATTGGCTAGATTGAAGTTGGAAACAACTTGTAGCTTCATTCCAGACTCGTTTGAAGTTGAAAACAACTTGTAGCTTCATTTTCGTTGTTTAAAATTAGAATCAACTTGTAGTTTCATTCTTGACTCGTTTGAGCCTGTAAACAACATTGTTGCTTCATTATTGGCTAGATCGAAGTTGGAAACAACTTGTAGCTTCATTCTAGACTCGTTTGAAGTTGAAAACAATTTGTAGTTTCATTCTTGACTCGTTTGAGCCCGGAAACAACTTGTTGTTTCATTATTGGCTGGATTGAAGTTGGAAACGACTTGTAGCTTCATTCCAGACTCGTTTGAAGTTGAACACAACTTGTAGCTTCATTTTCGGTTGTTTAAAATTAGAATCAACTTGTAGTTTCATTCTTGACTCGTTTGAGCCTGTAAACAACTTGTTGCTTCATTATTGGTTAGATTGAAGTTGGAAACAACTTGTAGCTTCATTCTAGACTCGTTTGAAGTGGAAAACAATTTGTAGCTTCATTTTCGGTTGTTTAAAATTAGAATCAACTTGTAGTTTCATTCTTGACTCGTTTGAGCCCGGAAACAACTTGTTGCTTCATTATTGGCTGGATTGAAGTTGGAAACAACATCTAGCTTCATTCCAGACTCGTTTGAAGTTGAAAACAACTTGTAGCTTCATTTTCAGTTGTTTAAAATTAGAATCAACTTGTAGTTTCATTCTTGACTCGTTTGAGCCTGTAAACAACTTGTTGCTTCATTATTGGCTAGATTGAAGTTGGATGCAACTTGTAGCTTCATTCTAGACTCGTTTGAAGTTGAAAACAATTTGTAGCTTCATTTTCGGTTGTTTAAAATTAGAATCAACTTGTAGTTTCATTCTTGACTCGTTTGAGCCTGGAAACAACTTGTTGCTTCATTATTGGCTAGATTGAAGTTGGAAACAACTTGTAGCTTCATTCCAGACTCGTTTGAAGTTGAAAACAACTTGTAGCTTCATTTTCGGTTGTTTAAAATTAGAATCAACTTTTAGTTTCATTCTTGACTCGTTTCAGCCTGTAAACAACTTGTTGCTTCATTATTGGCTAGATCGAAGTTGGAAACAACTTGTAGCTTCATTCTAGACTCGTTTGAAGTTGAAAACAATTTGTAGTTTCATTCTTGACTCGTTTGAGCCCGGAAACAACTTGTTGTTTCATTATTGGCTGGATTGAAGTTGGAAACGACTTGTAGCTTCATTCCAGACTCGTTTGAAGTTGAACACAACTTGTAGCTTCATTTTCGGTTGTTTAAAATTAGAATCAACTTGTAGTTTCATTCTTGACTCGTTTGAGCCTGTAAACAACTTGTTGCTTCATTATTGGCTTAGATTGAAGTTGGAAACAACTTGTAGCTTCATTCTAGACTCGTTTGAAGTGGAAAACAATTTGTAGCTTCATTTTCGGTTGTTTAAAATTAGAATCAACTTGTAGTTTCATTCTTGACTCGTTTGAGCCGGAAACAACTTGTTGCTTCATTATTGGCTGGATTGAAGTTGGAAACAACATTTAGCTTCATTCCAGACTCGTTTGAAGTTGAAAACAACTTGTAGCTTCATTTTCAGTTGTTTAAAATTAGAATCAACTTGTAGTTTCATTCTTGACTCGTTTGAGCCTGTAAACAACTTGTTGCTTCATTATTGGCTAGATTGAAGTTGGATACAACTTGTAGCTTCATTCTAGACTCGTTTGAAGTTGAAAACAATTTGTAGCTTCATTTTCGGTTGTTTAAAATTAGAATCAACTTGTAGTTTCATTCTTGACTCGTTTGAGCCTGGAAACAACTTGTTGCTTCATTATTGGCTGGATTGAAGTTGGAAACAACTGTAGCTTCATTCCAGACTCGTTTGAAGTTGAAAACAACTTGTAGCTTCATTTTCGTTGTTTAAAATTAGAATCAACTTGTAGTTTCATTCTTGACTCGTTTGAGCCTGTAAACAACTTGTTGCTTCATTATTGGCTAGATTGAAGTTGGAAACAACTTGTAGCTCATTCTAGACTCGTTTGAAGTTGAAAACACTTGTAGCTTCATTTTCAGTTGTTTAAAATTAGAATCAACTTGTAGTTTCATTCTTGACTCGTTTGAGCCCGGAAACAACTTGTTGCTTCATTATTGGCTGGATTGAAGTTGGAAACAACTTGTAGCTTCATTCCAGACTCGTTTGAAGTTGAAAACAACTTGTAGCTTCATTTTCAGTTGTTTAAAATTAGAATCAACTTGTAGTTTCATTCTTGACTCGTTTGAGCCTGTAAACAACTTGTTGCTTCATTATTGGCTAGATTGAAGTTGGAAACAACTTGTAGCTTCATTCTAGACTCGTTTGAAGTGGAAAACAATTTGTAGCTTCATTTTCGGTTGTTTAAAATTAGAATCAACTTGTAGTTTCATTCTTGACTCGTTTGAGCCCGGAAACAACTTGTTGCTTCATTATTGGCTGGATTGAAGTTGGAAACAACATGTAGCTTCATTCCAGACTCGTTTGAAGTTGAAAACAACTTGTAGCTTCATTTTCAGTTGTTTAAAATTAGAATCAACTTGTAGTTTCATTCTTGACTCGTTTGAGCCTGTAAACAACTTGTTGCTTCATTATTGGCTAGATTGAAGTTGGATACAACTTGTAGCTTCATTCTAGACTCGTTTGAAGTTGAAAACAATTGTAGCTTCATTTTCGGTTGTTTAAAATTAGAATCAACTTGTAGTTTCATTCTTGACTCGTTTGAGCCGGAAACAACTTGTTGCTTCATTATTGGCTAGATTGAAGTTGGAAACAACATTGTAGCTTCATTCCAGACTCGTTTGAAGTTGAAAACAACTTGTAGCTTCATTTTCGGTTGTTTAAAATTAGAATCAACTTTAGTTTCATTCTTGACTCGTTTAAGCCTGTAAACAACTTGTTGCTTCATTATTGGCTAGATCGAAGTTGGAAACAACTTGTAGCTTCATTCTAGACTCGTTTGAAGTTGAAAACAATTTGTAGTTTCATTCTTGACTCGTTTGAGCCCGGAAACAACTTGTTGCTTTCATTATTGGCTGGATTGAAGTTGGAAACGACTTGTAGCTTCATTCCAGACTCGTTTGATGTTGAACACAACTTGTAGCTTCATTTTCGGTTGTTTAAAATTAGAATCAACTTGTAGTTTCATTCTTGACTCGTTTGAGCCTGTAAACAACTTGTTGCTTCATTATTGGTTAGATTGAAGTTGGAAACAACTTGTAGCTTCATTCTAGACTCGTTTGAAGTGGAAAACAATTTGTAGCTTCATTTTCGGTTGTTTAAAATTAGAATCAACTTGTAGTTTCATTCTTGACTCGTTTGAGCCCGGAAACAACTTGTTGCTTCATTATTGGCTGGATTGAAGTTGGAAACAACATCTAGCTTCATTCCAGACTCGTTTGAAGTTGAAAACAACTTGTAGCTTCTCATTTTCAGGTTGTTTAAAATTAGAATCAACTTGTAGTTTCATTCTTGACTCGTTTGAGCCTGTAAACAACTTGTTGCTTCATTATTGGCTAGATTGAAGTTGGATACAACTTGTAGCTTCATTCTAGACTCGTTTGAAGTTGAAACAATTTGTAGCTTCATTTTCGGTTGTTTAAAATTAGAATCAACTTGTAGTTCATTCTTGACTCGTTTGAGCCCGGGAAACAACTTGTTTGCTTCATTATTGGCTAGATGAAGTTGGAAACAACTGTAGCTTCATTCCAGACTCGTTTGAAGTTGAAAACAACTTGTAGCTTCATTTTCAGTTGTTTAAAATTTAAATCAACTTGTAGTTTCATTCTTGACTCGTTTGAGCCTGAAAACAACTTGTTGCTTCATTATGGCTAGATTGAAGTTGGAAAACAACTTGTAGCTTCATTCCAGACTCGTTTGAAGTTGAAAACAACTTGTAGCTTCATTTTCGATTGTTAAATTAGAATCAACTTTAGTTTCATTCTTGACTCGTTTGAGCCCGGAAACAACTTGTTGCTTCATTATTGGCTGGATTGAAGTTGGAAACGACTTGTAGCTTCATTCCAGACTCGTTTGAAGTTGAACACAACTTGTAGCTTCATTTTCAGTTGTTTAAAATTAGAATCAACTTGTAGTTTCATTCTTGACTCGTTTGAGCCTGTAAACAACTTGTTGCTTCATTATTGGCTAGATTGAAGTTGGATACAACTTGTAGCTTCATTCTAGACTCGTTTGAAGTTGAAAACAATTTGTAGCTTCATTTTCGGTTGTTTAAAATTAGAATCAACTTGTAGTTTCATTCTTGACTCGTTTGAGCCCGGAAACAACTTTTTGCTTCATTATTGGCTGGATTGAAGTTGGAAACAACATGTAGCTTCATTCCAGACTCGTTTGAAGTTGAAAACAACTTGTAGCTTCATTTTCAGTTGTTTAAAATTAGAATCAACTTGCAGTTTCATTCTTGACTCGTTTGAGCCTGTAAACAACATGTTGCTTCATTATTGGCTAGATCGAAGTTGGAAACAACTTGTAGCTTCATTCTAGACTCGTTTGAAGTTGAAAACAATTTGTAGTTTCATTCTTGACACGTTTGAGCCCGGAAACAACTTCTTGTTTCATTATTGGCTGGATTGAAGTTGGAAACGACTTGTAGCTTCATTCCAGACTCGTTTGAAGTTGAACACAACTTGTAGCTTCATTTTCGGTTGTTTAAAATTAGAATCAACTTGTAGTTTCATTCTTGACTCGTTTGAGCCTGTAAACAACTTGTTGCTTCATTATTGGCTAGATTGAAGTTGGATACAACTTGTAGCTTCATTCTAGACTCGTTTGAAGTTGAAAACAATTTGTAGCTTCATTTTCGGTTGTTTAAAATTAGAATCAACTTGTAGTTTCATTCTTGACTCGTTTGAGCCTGGAAACAACTTGTTGCTTCATTATTGGCTGGATTGAAGTTGGAAACAACTTGTAGCTTCATTCTCAGACTCGTTTGAAGTTGAAAACACTTGTAGCTTCATTTTCGGTTGTTTAAAATTAGAATCAACTTTTAGTTTCATTCTTGACTCGTTTTGAGCCTGTAAACAACTTGTTGCTTCATTATTGGCTGGATTGAAGTTGGAAACAACTTGTAGCTTCATTCCAGACTCGTTTGAAGTTGAACACAACTTGTAGCTTCATTTTCGGTTGTTTAAAATTAGAATCAACTTGTAGTTTCATTCTTGACTCGTTTGAGCCTGTAAACAACTTGTTGCTTCATTATTGGTTAGATTGAAGTTGGAAACAACTTGTAGCTTCATTCTAGACTCGTTTGAAGTTGAAAACAATTTGTAGCTTCATTTTCGGTTGTTTAAAATTAGAATCAACTTGTAGTTTCATTCTTGACTCGTTTGAGCCCGGAAACAACTTGTTGCTTCATTATTGGCTGGATTGAAGTTGGAAACAACATGTAGCTTCATTCCAGACTCGTTTGAAGTTGAAAACAACTTGTAGCTTCATTTTCAGTTGTTTAAAATTAGAATCAACTTGTAGTTTCATTCTTGACTCGTTTGAGCCTGTAAACAACTTGTTGCTTCATTATTGGCTAGATTGAAGTTGGATAACAACTTGTAGCTTCATTCTAGACTCGTTTGAAGTGGAAAACAATTTGTAGCTTCATTTTCGGTTGTTTAAAATTAGAATCAACTTGTAGTTTCATTCTTGACTCGTTTGAGCCGGAAACAACTTGTTGCTTCATTATTGGCTGGATTGAAGTTGGAAACAACTTATAGCTTCATTCCAGACTCGTTTGAAGTTGAAAAACAACTTGTAGCTTCATTTTCGGTTGTTTAAAATTAGAATCAACTTGTAGTTTCATTCTTGACTCGTTTGAGCCTGTAAACAACTTGTTGCTTCATTATTGGCTAGATTGAAGTTGGATACAACTTGTAGCTTCATTCTAGACTCGTTTGAAGTTGAAAACAATTTGTAGCTTCATTTTCGGTTGTTTAAAATTAGAATCAACTTGTAGTTTCATTCTTGACTCGTTTGAGCCTGGAAACAACTTGTTGCTTCATTATTGGCTGGATTGAAGTTGGAAACAACATTGTAGCTTCATTCCAGACTCGTTTGAAGTTGAAAACAACTTGTAGCTTCATTTTCGGTTGTTTAAAATTAGAATCAACTTGTAGTTTCATTCTTGACTCGTTTGAGCCTGTAAACAACTTGTTGCTTCATTATTGGCTAGATTGAAGTTGGAAACAACTTGTAGCTTCATTCTAGACTCGTTTGAAGTTGAAAACAATTTGTAGCTTCATTTTCGGTTGTTTAAAATTAGAATCAACTTGTAGTTTCATTCTTGACTCGTTTGAGCCCTGGAAACAACTTGTTGCTTCATTATTGGCTAGATTGAAGTTGGAAACAACTTGTAGCTTCATTCTAGACTCGTTTGAAGTTGAAAACAATTGTAGCTTCATTTTCGGTTGTTTAAAATTAGAATCAACTTGTAGTTTCATTCTTGACTCGTTTGAGCCCGGAAACAACTTGTTGCTTCATTATTGGCTGGATTGAAGTTGGAAACAACATGTAGCTTCATTCCAGACTCGTTTGAAGTTGAAAACAACTTGTAGCTTCATTTTCAGGTTGTTTAAAATTAGAATCAACTTGTAGTTTCATTCTTGACTCGTTTGAGCCTGTAAACAACTTGTTGCTTCATTATTGGCTAGATTGAAGTTGGAAACAACTTGTAGCTTCATTCCAGACTCGTTTGAAGTTGAAAACAACTTGTAGCTTCATTTTCGGTTGTTTAAAATTAGAATCAACTTGTAGTTTCATTCTTGACTCGTTTGAGCCTGTAAACAACTTGTTGCTTCATTATTGGCTAGATTGAAGTTGGATAACAACTTGTAGCTTCATTCCTAGACTCGTTTGAAGTTGAAAACAACTTGTAGCTTCATTTTCAGGTTGTTTAAAATTAGAATCAACTTGTAGTTTCATTCTTGACTCGTTTGAGCCTGTAAACAACTTGTTGCTTCATTATTGGCTAGATTGAAGTTGGAAACAACTTGTAGCTTCATTCCAGACTCGTTTGAAGTTGAAAACAACTTGTAGCTTCATTTTCGGTTGTTTAAAATTAGAATCAACTTGTAGTTTCATTCTTGACTCGTTTGAGCCGGAAACAACTTGTTGCTTCATTATTGGCTAGATTGAAGTTGGAAACAACTTGTAGCTTCATTCTAGACTCGTTTGAAGTTGAAAACAACTTGTAGCTTCATTTTCGGTTGTTTAAAATTAGAATCAACTTGTAGTTTCATTCTTGACTCGTTTGAGCCTGTAAACAACTTGTTGCTTCATTATTGGCTAGATTGAAGTTGGAAACAACTTGTAGCTTCATTCTAGACTCGTTTGAAGTTGAAAACAACTTGTAGCTTCATTTTCGTTGTTTAAAATTAGAATCAACTTGTAGTTTCATTCTTGACTCGTTTGAGCCCGGAAACAACTTGTTGCTTCATTATTGGCTGGATTGAAGTTGGAAACAACATGTAGCTTCATTCCAGACTCGTTTGAAGTTGAAAACAACTTGTAGCTTCATTTTCAGTTGTTTAAAATTAGAATCAACTTGTAGTTTCATTCTTGACTCGTTTGAGCCTGTAAACAACTTGTTGCTTCATTATTGGCTAGATTGAAGTTGGAAACAACTTGTAGCTTCATTCCAGACTCGTTTGAAGTTGAAAACAATTGTAGCTTCATTTTCGGTTGTTTAAAATTAGAATCAACTTGTAGTTTCATTCTTGACTCGTTTGAGCCTGTAAACAACTTGTTGCTTCATTATTGGCTAGATTGAAGTTGGAAACAACATGTAGCTTCATTCTAGACTCGTTTGAAGTGAAAACAACTTGTAGCTTCATTTTCGGTTGTTTAAAATTAGAATCAACTTGTAGTTTCATTCTTGACTCGTTTGAGCCCGGAAACAACTTGTTGCTTCATTATTGGCTGGATTGAAGTTGGAAACAACATGTAGCTTCATTCCAGACTCGTTTGAAGTTGAAAACAACTTGTAGCTTCATTTTCAGTTGTTTAAAATTAGAATCAACTTGTAGTTTCATTCTTGACTCGTTTGAGCCTGTAAACAACTTGTTGCTTCATTATTGGCTAGATTGAAGTTGGATACAACTTGTAGCTTCATTCTAGACTCGTTTGAAGTTGAAAACAATTTGTAGCTTCATTTTCGGTTGTTTAAAATTAGAATCAACTTGTAGTTTCATTCTTGACTCGTTTGAGCCTGTAAACAACTTGTTGCTTCATTATTGGCTAGATTGAAGTTGGAAACAACATTGTAGCTTCATTCCAGACTCGTTTGAAGTTGAAAACAACTTGTAGCTTCATTTTCGGTTGTTTAAAATTAGAATCAACTTGTAGTTTCATTCTTGACTCGTTTGAGCCTGTAAACAACTTGTTGCTTCATTATTGGCTAGATTGAAGTTGGATACAACTTGTAGCTTCATTCTAGACTCGTTTGAAGTTGAAAACAATTGTAGCTTCATTTTCGGTTGTTTAAAATTAGAATCAACTTGTAGTTTCATTCTTGACTCGTTTGAGCCCTGGAAACAACTTGTTGCTTCATTATTGGCTGGATTGAAGTTGGAAACAACATGTAGCTTCATTCCAGACTCGTTTGAAGTTGAAAACAACTTGTAGCTTCATTTTCGGTTGTTTAAAATTAGAATCAACTTGTAGTTTCATTCTTGACTCGTTTGAGCCTGTAAACAACTTGTTGCTTCATTATTGGCTAGATTGAAGTTGGAAACAACTTGTAGCTTCATTCTAGACTCGTTTGAAGTGGAAAACAATTGTAGCTTCATTTTCGGTTGTTTAAAATTAGAATCAACTTGTAGTTTCATTCTTGACTCGTTTGAGCCCGGAAACAACTTGTTGCTTCATTATTGGCTGGATTGAAGTTGGAAACAACATGTAGCTTCATTCCAGACTCGTTTGAAGTTGAAAACAACTTGTAGCTTCATTTTCAGTTGTTTAAAATTAGAATCAACTTGTAGTTTCATTCTTGACTCGTTTGAGCCTGTAAACAACTTGTTGCTTCATTATTGGCTAGATTGAAGTTGGATACAACTTGTAGCTTCATTCTAGACTCGTTTGAAGTTGAAAACAATTTGTAGCTTCATTTTCGGTTGTTTAAAATTAGAATCAACTTGTAGTTTCATTCTTGACTCGTTTGAGCCTGGAAACAACTTGTTGCTTCATTATTGGCTGGATTGAAGTTGGAAACAACATTGTAGCTTCATTCCAGACTCGTTTGAAGTTGAAAACAACTTGTAGCTTCATTTTCAGTTGTTTAAAATTAGAATCAACTTGTAGTTTCATTCTTGACTCGTTTGAGCCTGTAAACAACTTGTTGCTTCATTATTGGCTAGATTGAAGTTGGATACAACTTGTAGCTTCATTCTAGACTCGTTTGAAGTTGAAAACAATTGTAGCTTCATTTTCGGTTGTTTAAAATTAGAATCAACTTGTAGTTTCATTCTTGACTCGTTTGAGCCTGGAAACAACTTGTTGCTTCATTATTGGCTAGATTGAAGTTGGAAACAACTTGTAGCTTCATTCCAGACTCGTTTGAAGTTGAAAACAACTTGTAGCTTCATTTTCGGTTGTTTAAAATTAGAATCAACTTTTAGTTTCATTCTTGACTCGTTTCAGCCTGTAAACAACTTGTTGCTTCATTATTGGCTAGATCGAAGTTGGAAACAACTTGTAGCTTCATTCTAGACTCGTTTGAAGTTGAAAACAATTTGTAGTTTCATTCTTGACTCGTTTGAGCCCGGAAACAACTTGTTGTTTCATTATTGGCTGGATTGAAGTTGGAAACGACTTGTAGCTTCATTCCAGACTCGTTTGAAGTTGAACACAACTTGTAGCTTCATTTTCGGTTGTTTAAAATTAGAATCAACTTGTAGTTTCATTCTTGACTCGTTTGAGCCTGTAAACAACTTGTTGCTTCATTATTGGTTAGATTGAAGTTGGAAACAACTTGTAGCTTCATTCTAGACTCGTTTGAAGTGGAAAACAATTGTAGCTTCATTTTCGGTTGTTTAAAATTAGAATCAACTTGTAGTTTCATTCTTGACTCGTTTGAGCCCGGAAACAACTTGTTGCTTCATTATTGGCTGGATTGAAGTTGGAAACAACATGTAGCTTCATTCCAGACTCGTTTGAAGTTGAAAACAACTTGTAGCTTCATTTTCAGTTGTTTAAAATTAGAATCAACTTGCAGTTTCATTCTTGACTCGTTTGAGCCTGTGTAAACAACATATTGCTTCATTATTGGCTAGATCGAAGTTGGAAACAACTTGTAGCTTCATTCTAGACTCGTTTGAAGTTGAAAACCAATTTGTAGTTCTCATTCTTGACTCGTTTGAGCCCGGAGAACAACTTCTTGTTTCATTATTGGCTGGATTGAAGTTGGAAACAGGCTTGTAGCTTCATTCCAGACTCCTTTTGAAGTTGAACACAACTTGTAGCTTCATTTTCGGTTGTTTAAATTAGAATCAACTTGTAGTTTCATTCTTGACTCGTTTCAGCCTGTAAAACAACTTGTTGCTTCATTATTGGCTAGATCGAAGTTGGAAACAACTTGTAGCTTCATTCTAGACTCGTTTGAAGTTGAAAACAATTTGTAGTTTCATTCTTGACTCGTTTGAGCCCGGAAACAACTTCTTGTTTCATTATTGGCTGGATTGAAGTTGGAAACGGACTTGTAGCTTCATTCCAGACTCGTTTGAAGTTGAAAACAACTTGTAGCTTCATTTTCGGTTGTTTAAAATTAGAATCAACTTGTAGTTTCATTCTTGACTCGTTTGAGCCTGTAAACAACTTGTTGCTTCATTATTGGCTAGATTGAAGTTGGAAACAACTTGTAGCTTCATTCTAGACTCGTTTGAAGTGGAAAACAATTTGTAGCTTCATTTTCGGTTGTTTAAAATTAGAATCAACTTGTAGTTTCATTCTTGACTCGTTTGAGCCCGGAAACAACTTGTTGCTTCATTATTGGCTGGATTGAAGTTGGAAACAACATGTAGCTTCATTCCAGACTCGTTTGAAGTTGAAAACAACTTGTAGCTTCATTTTCAGTTGTTTAAAATTAGAATCAACTTGTAGTTTCATTCTTGACTCGTTTGAGCCTGTAAACAACTTGTTGCTTCATTATTGGCTAGATTGAAGTTGGATACAACTTGTAGCTTCATTCTAGACTCGTTTGAAGTTGAAAACAATTTGTAGCTTCATTTTCGGTTGTTTAAAATTAGAATCAACTTGTAGTTTCATTCTTGACTCGTTTGAGCCTGGAAACAACTTGTTGCTTCATTATTGGCTAGATTGAAGTTGGAAACAACTTGTAGCTTCATTCCAGACTCGTTTGAAGTTGAAAACAACTTGTAGCTTCATTTTCGGTTGTTTAAAATTAGAATCAACTTGTAGTTTCATTCTTGACTCGTTTAAGCCTGTAAACAACTTGTTGCTTCATTATTGGCTAGATTGAAGTTGGAAACAACTTGTAGCTTCATTCTAGACTCGTTTGAAGTTGAAACCAATTGTAGCTTCATTTCGGTTGTTAAAATTAGAATCAACTTGTAGTTCATTCTTGACTCGTTTGAGCCCGGAAACAACTTGTGCTTCATTATTGGCTGGATTGAAGTTGGAAACAACTTGTAGCTTCATTCCAGACTCGTTTGAAGTGAAAACAACTTGTAGCTTCATTTTCGGTTGTTTAAAATTAGAATCAACTTGTAGTTTCATTCTTGACTCGTTTGAGCCTGTAAACAACTTGTTGCTTCATTATTGGTTAGATTGAAGTTGGAAACAACTTGTAGCTTCATTCTAGACTCGTTTGAAGTGGAAAACAATTTGTAGCTTCATTTTCGGTTGTTTAAAATTAGAATCAACTTGTAGTTTCATTCTTGACTCGTTTGAGCCCGGAAACAACTTGTTGCTTCATTATTGGCTGGATTGAAGTTGGAAACAACATCTAGCTTCATTCCAGACTCGTTTGAAGTTGAAAACAACTTGTAGCTTCATTTTCAGTTGTTTAAAATTAGAATCAACTTGTAGTTTCATTCTTGACTCGTTTGAGCCTGTAAACAACTTGTTGCTTCATTATTGGCTAGATTGAAGTTGGATACAACTTGTAGCTTCATTCTAGACTCGTTTGAAGTTGAAAACAATTTGTAGCTTCATTTTCGGTTGTTTAAAATTAGAATCAACTTGTAGTTTCATTCTTGACTCGTTTGAGCCTGGAAACAACTTGTTGCTTCATTATTGGCTGGATTGAAGTTGGAAACAACATGTAGCTTCATTCCAGACTCGTTTGAAGTTGAAAACAACTTGTAGCTTCATTTTCGGTTGTTTAAAATTAGAATCAACTTGTAGTTTCATTCTTGACTCGTTTGAGCCTGTAAACAACTTGTTGCTTCATTATTGGCTAGATTGAAGTTGGAAACAACTTGTAGCTTCATTCTAGACTCGTTTGAAGTGGAAAACAATTTGTAGCTTCATTTTCGGTTGTTTAAAATTAGAATCAACTTGTAGTTTCATTCTTGACTCGTTTGAGCCCGGGAAACAACTTGTTGCTTCATTATTGGCTGGATTGAAGTTGGAAACAACATGTAGCTTCATTCCAGACTCGTTTGAAGTTGAAAACAACTTGTAGCTTCATTTTCAGTTGTTTAAAATTAGAATCAACTTGTAGTTTCATTCTTGACTCGTTTGAGCCTGTAAACAACTTGTTGCTTCATTATTGGCTAGATTGAAGTTGGAAACAACTTGTAGCTTCATTCTAGACTCGTTTGAAGTTGAAAACAACTTGTAGCTTCATTTTCGGTTGTTTAAAATTAGAATCAACTTGTAGTTTCATTCTTGACTCGTTTGAGCCTGGAAACAACTTGTTGCTTCATTATTGGCTGATTGAAGTTGGAAACAACATGTAGCTTCATTCTAGACTCGTTTGAAGTTGAAAACAACTTGTAGCTTCATTTTCAGTTGTTTAAAATTAGAATCAACTTGTAGTTTCATTCTTGACTCGTTTGAGCCTGGAAACAACTTGTTGCTTCATTATTGGCTAGATTGAAGTTGGAAACAACTTGTAGCTTCATTCCAGACTCGTTTGAAGTTGAAAACAACTTGTAGCTTCATTTTCGGTTGTTTAAAATTAGAATCAACTTGTAGTTTCATTCTTGACTCGTTTGAGCCTGTAAACAACTTGTTGCTTCATTATTGGCTAGATTGAAGTTGGAAACAACTTGTAGCTTCATTCTAGACTCGTTTGAAGTTGAAAACTAGAATCAACTTGTAGTTTCATTCTTGACTCGTTTGAGCCCGGAAACAACTTGTTGCTTTCATTATTGGCTGGATTGAAGTTGGAAACGAAATTTAGCTTCATCCAGACTCGTTTGAAGTTGAAAACAACTTGTAGCTTCATTTTCAGGTTGTTTAAAATTAGAATCAACTTGTAGTTCATTCTTGACTCGTTTGAGCCTGTAAACAACTTGTTGCTTCATTATTGGCTAGATTGAAGTTGGATACAACTTGTAGCTTCATTCTAGACTCGTTTGAAGTTGAAAACAACTTGTAGCTTCATTTTCGGTTGTTTAAAATTAGAATCAACTTGTAGTTTCATTCTTGACTCGTTTGAGCCTGTAAACAACTTGTTGCTTCATTATTGCTAGATTGAAGTTGGAAACAAATGTAGCTTCATTCTAGACTCGTTTGAAGTTGAAAACAATTGTAGCTTCATTTTCGGTGTTTAAAATTAGAATCAACTTGTAGTTTCATTCTTGACTCGTTTGAGCCCGGAAACAACTTGTTGCTTCATTATTGGCTGGATTGAAGTTGGAAACAACATTGTAGCTTCATTCCAGACTCGTTTGAAGTTGAAAACAACTTGTAGCTTCATTTTCGGTTGTTTAAAATTAGAATCAACTTGTAGTTTCATTCTTGACTCGTTTGAGCCTGTAAACAACTTGTTGCTTCATTATTGGCTAGATTGAAGTTGGAAACAACTTGTAGCTTCATTCTAGACTCGTTTGAAGTTGAAAACAATTTGTAGCTTCATTTTCGGTTGTTTAAAATTAGAATCAACTTGTAGTTTCATTCTTGACTCGTTTGAGCCTGGAAACAACTTGTTGCTTCATTATTGGCTAGATTGAAGTTGGAAACAACTTGTAGCTTCATTCCAGACTCGTTTGAAGTTGAAAACAACTTGTAGCTTCATTTTCGGTTGTTTAAAATTAGAATCAACTTGTAGTTTCATTCTTGACTCGTTTGAGCCTGTAAACAACTTGTTGCTTCATTATTGGCTAGATTGAAGTTGGAAACAACTTGTAGCTTCATTCTAGACTCGTTTGAAGTTGAAAACAATTTGTAGCTTCATTTTCGGTTGTTTAAAATTAGAATCAACTTGTAGTTTCATTCTTGACTCGTTTGAGCCCGGAAACAACTTGTTGCTTCATTATTGGCTGGATTGAAGTTGGAAACAACATGTAGCTTCATTCCAGACTCGTTTGAAGTTGAAAACAACTTGTAGCTTCATTTTCAGTTGTTTAAAATTAGAATCAACTTGTAGTTTCATTCTTGACTCGTTTGAGCCTGTAAACAACTTGTTGCTTCATTATTGGCTAGATTGAAGTTGGATACAACTTGTAGCTTCATTCTAGACTCGTTTGAAGTTGAAAACAATTGTAGCTTCATTTCGGTTGTTTAAAATTAGAATCAACTTGTAGTTTCATTCTTGACTCGTTTGAGCCTGGAAACAACTTGTTGCTTCATTATTGGCTAGATTGAAGTTGGAAACAACTTGTAGCTTCATTCCAGACTCGTTGAAGTTGAAAACAACTTGTAGCTTCATTTTCGGTTGTTTAAAATTAGAATCAACTTGTAGTTTCATTCTTGACTCGTTTCAGCCTGTAAACAACTTGTTGCTTCATTATTGGCTAGATCGAAGTTGGAAACAACTTGTAGCTTCATTCTAGACTCGTTTGAAGTTGAAAACAATTTGTAGTTTCATTCTTGACTCGTTTGAGCCCGGAAACAACTTGTTGTTTCATTATTGGCTGGATTGAAGTTGGAAACGACTTGTAGCTTCATTCCAGACTCGTTTGATGTTGAACACAACTTGTAGCTTCATTTTCGGTTGTTAAAATTAGAATCAACTTGTAGTTTCATTCTTGACTCGTTTGAGCCTGTAAACAACTTGTTGCTTCATTATTGGTTAGATTGAAGTTGGAAACAACTTGTAGCTTCATTCTAGACTCGTTTGAAGTGGAAAACAATTTGTAGCTTCATTTTCGGTTGTTTAAAATTAGAATCAACTTGTAGTTTCATTCTTGACTCGTTTGAGCCCGGAAACAACTTGTTGCTTCATTATTGGCTGGATTGAAGTTGGAAACAACTTGTAGCTTCATTCCAGACTCGTTTGAAGTTGAAAACAACTTGTAGCTTCATTTTCAGTTGTTTAAAATTAGAATCAACTTGTAGTTTCATTCTTGACTCGTTTGAGCCTGTAAACAACTTGTTGCTTCATTATTGGCTAGATTGAAGTTGGATAACAACTTGTAGCTTCATTCTAGACTCGTTTGAAGTTGAAAACAATTTGTAGCTTCATTTCGGTTGTTTAAAATTAGAATCAACTTGTAGTTTCATTCTTGACTCGTTTGAGCCCGGAAACAACTTGTTGCTTCATTATTGGCTGGATTGAAGTTGGAAACAACATGTAGCTTCATTCCAGACTCGTTTGAAGTTGAAAACAACTTGTAGCTTCATTTTCAGTTGTTTAAAATTAGAATCAACTTGTAGTTTCATTCTTGACTCGTTTGAGCCTGTAAACAACTTGTTGCTTCATTATTGGCTAGATTGAAGTTGGAAACAACTTGTAGCTTCATTCTAGACTCGTTTGAAGTTGAAAACAATTTGTAGCTTCATTTTCGGTTGTTTAAAATTAGAATCAACTTGTAGTTTCATTCTTGACTCGTTTGAGCCTGTAAACAACTTGTTGCTTCATTATTGGCTAGATTGAAGTTGGAAACAACTTGTAGCTTCATTCTAGACTCGTTTGAAGTTGAAAACAATTTGTAGCTTCATTTTCGGTTGTTTAAAATTAGAATCAACTTGTAGTTTCATTCTTGACTCGTTTGAGCCCGGAAACAACTTGTTGCTTCATTATTGGCTGGATTGAAGTTGGAAACAACATCTAGCTTCATTCCAGACTCGTTTGAAGTTGAAAACAACTTGTAGCTTCATTTTCAGTTGTTTAAAATTAGAATCAACTTGTAGTTTCATTCTTGACTCGTTTGAGCCTGTAAACAACTTGTTGCTTCATTATTGGCTAGATTGAAGTTGGAAACAACTTGTAGCTTCATTCCAGACTCGTTTGAAGTTGAAAACAACTTGTAGCTTCATTTTCGGTTGTTTAAAATTAGAATCAACTTGTAGTTTCATTCTTGACTCGTTTGAGCCCGGAAACAACTTGTTGCTTCATTATTGGCTAGATTGAAGTTGGAAACAACATGTAGCTTCATTCCAGACTCGTTTGAAGTTGAAAACAACTTGTAGCTTCATTTTCAGTTGTTTAAAATTAGAATCAACTTGTAGTTTCATTCTTGACTCGTTTGAGCCTGTAAACAACTTGTTGCTTCATTATTGGCTAGATTGAAGTTGGATAACAACTTGTAGCTTCATTCTAGACTCGTTTGAAGTTGAAAACAATTTGTAGCTTCATTTTCGGTTGTTTAAAATTAGAATCAACTTGTAGTTTCATTCTTGACTCGTTTGAGCCTGTAAACAACTTGTTGCTTCATTATTGGCTAGATTGAAGTTGGAAACAACATTGTAGCTTCATTCCTAGACTCGTTTGAAGTTGAAAACAATTTGTAGCTTCATTTTCGGTTGTTTAAAATTAGAATCAACTTGTAGTTTCATTCTTGACTCGTTTGAGCCCGGAAACAACTTGTTGCTTCATTATTGGCTGGATTGAAGTTGGAAACAACATGTAGCTTCATTCCAGACTCGTTTGAAGTTGAAAACAACTTGTAGCTTCATTTTCAGTTGTTTAAAATTAGAATCAACTTGTAGTTTCATTCTTGACTCGTTTGAGCCTGTAAACAACTTGTTGCTTCATTATTGGCTAGATTGAAGTTGGATACAACTTGTAGCTTCATTCTAGACTCGTTTGAAGTTGAAAACAATTTGTAGCTTCATTTTCGGTTGTTTAAAATTAGAATCAACTTGTAGTTTCATTCTTGACTCGTTTGAGCCTGGAAACAACTTGTTGCTTCATTATTGGCTAGATTGAAGTTGGAAACAACTTGTAGCTTCATTCCAGACTCGTTTGAAGTTGAAAACAACTTGTAGCTTCATTTTCGGTTGTTTAAAATTAGAATCAACTTGTAGTTTCATTCTTGACTCTTTGAGCCTGTAAACAACATGTTGCTTCATTATTGCTAGATCGAAGTTGGAAACAACTTGTAGCTTCATTCTAGACTCGTTTGAAGTTGAAAACAAGTTTGTAGTTTCATTCTTGACTCGTTTGAGCCGGAAACAACTTCTTGTTTCATTATTGGCTGGATTGAAGTTGAAACGGTTGTAGCTTCATTCCAGACTCCTTTGAAGTTGAAACAACTTGTAGCTTCATTTTCGGTTGTTTAAAAGTAGAATCAACTTGTAGTTTCATTCTTGACCTCGTTCAGCCTGTAAACAAACTTGTTGCTTCATTATTGGCTAGATCGAGTTGGAAAACAACTTGTAGCTTCATTCTAGACTCGGTTTGAAGTTGAAAAACAATTTGTAGGTTTCATTCTTGACTCGTTTGAGCCCGGAAACAACTTGTTGTTTCATTATTGGCTGATTGAAGTTGGAAACGACTTGTAGCTTCATTCCAGACTCGTTTGATGTTGAACACAACTTGTAGCTTCATTTTCGGTTGTTTAAAATTAGAATCAACTTGTAGTTTCATTCTTGACTCGTTTGAGCCTGTAAACAACTTGTTGCTTCATTATTGGTTAGATTGAAGTTGGAAACAACTTGTAGCTTCATTCTAGACTCGTTTGAAGTGGAAAACAATTTGTAGCTTCATTTTCGGTTGTTTAAAATTAGAATCAACTTGTAGTTTCATTCTTGACTCGTTTGAGCCCGGAAACAACTTGTTGCTTCATTATTGGCTGGATTGAAGTTGGAAACAACATCTAGCTTCATTCCAGACTCGTTTGAAGTTGAAAACAACTTGTAGCTTCATTTTCAGTTGTTTAAAATTAGAATCAACTTGTAGTTTCATTCTTGACTCGTTTGAGCCTGTAAACAACTTGTTGCTTCATTATTGGCTAGATTGAAGTTGGATACAACTTGTAGCTTCATTCTAGACTCGTTTGAAGTTGAAAACAATTTGTAGCTTCATTTTCGGTTGTTTAAATTAGAATCAATTGTAGTTTCATTCTTGACTCGTTTGAGCCGGGAAACAACTTGTTGCTTCATTATTGGCTGGATTGAAGTTGGAAACAACATGTAGCTTCATTCCGGACTCGTTTGATGTTGAACACAACTTGTAGCTTCATTTTCGGTTGTTTAAAATTAGAATCAACTTGTAGTTTCATTCTTGACTCGTTTCAGCCTGTAAACAACTTGTTGCTTCATTATTGGCTAGATCGAAGTTGGAAACAACTTGTAGCTTCATTCTAGACTCGTTTGAAGTTGAAACCAATTTGTAGTTTCATTCTTGACTCGTTTGAGCCCGGAAACAACTTGTTGTTTCATTATTGGCTGGATTGAAGTTGGAAACGACTTGTAGCTTCATTCCAGACTCGTTTGATGTTGAACACAACTTGTAGCTTCATTTCGGTTGTTTAAAATTAGAATCAACTTGTAGTTTCATTCTTGACTCGTTTGAGCCTGTAAACAACTTGTTGCTTCATTATTGGCTAGATTGAAGTTGGAAACAACTTGTAGCTTCATTCTAGACTCGTTTGAAGTGGAAAACAATTGTAGCTTCATTTTCGGTTGTTTAAAATTAGAATCAACTTGTAGTTTCATTCTTGACTCGTTTGAGCCCGGAAACAACTTGTTGCTTCATTATTGGCTGGATTGAAGTTGGAAACAACATCTAGCTTCATTCCAGACTCGTTTGAAGTTGAAAACAACTTGTAGCTTCATTTTCAGTTGTTTAAAATTAGAATCAACTTGTAGTTTCATTCTTGACTCGTTTGAGCCTGTAAACAACTTGTTGCTTCATTATTGGCTAGATTGAAGTTGGATACAACTTGTAGCTTCATTCTAGACTCGTTTGAAGTTGAAAACAATTTGTAGCTTCATTTTCGGTTGTTTAAAATTAGAATCAACTTGTAGTTTCATTCTTGACTCGTTTGAGCCTGGAAACAACTTGTTGCTTCATTATTGGCTAGATTGAAGTTGGAAACAACTTGTAGCTTCATTCCAGACTCGTTTGAAGTTGAAAACAACTTGTAGCTTCATTTTCGGTTGTTTAAAATTAGAATCAACTTTTAGTTTCATTCTTGACTCGTTTCAGCCTGTAAACAACTTGTTGCTTCATTATTGGCTAGATCGAAGTTGGAAACAACTTGTAGCTTCATTCTAGACTCGTTTGAAGTTGAAAACAATTTGTAGTTTCATTCTTGACTCGTTTGAGCCCGGAAACAACTTGTTGTTTCATTATTGGCTGGATTGAAGTTGGAAACGACTTGTAGCTTCATTCCAGACTCGTTTGAAGTTGAACACAACTTGTAGCTTCATTTTCGGTTGTTTAAAATTAGAATCAACTTGTAGTTTCATTCTTGACTCGTTTGAGCCTGTAAACAACTTGTTGCTTCATTATTGGTTAGATTGAAGTTGGAAACAACTTGTAGCTTCATTCTAGACTCGTTTGAAGTGGAAAACAATTTGTAGCTTCATTTTCGGTTGTTTAAAATTAGAATCAACTTGTAGTTTCATTCTTGACTCGTTTGAGCCCGGAAACAACTTGTTGCTTCATTATTGGCTGGATTGAAGTTGGAAACAACATCTAGCTTCATTCCAGACTCGTTTGAAGTTGAAAACAACTTGTAGCTTCATTTTCAGTTGTTTAAAATTAGAATCAACTTGTAGTTTCATTCTTGACTCGTTTGAGCCTGTAAACAACTTGTTGCTTCATTATTGGCTAGATTGAAGTTGGATAACAACTTGTAGCTTCATTCTAGACTCGTTTGAAGTTGAAAACAATTTGTAGCTTCATTTTCGGTTGTTTAAAATTAGAATCAACTTGTAGTTTCATTCTTGACTCGTTTGAGCCCTGGAAACAACTTGTTGCTTCATTATTGGCTAGATTGAAGTTGGAAACAACTTGTAGCTTCATTCCAGACTCGTTTGAAGTTGAAAACAACTTGTAGCTTCATTTTCGGTTGTTTAAAATTAGAATCAACTTGTAGTTTCATTCTTGACTCGTTTAAGCCTGTAAACAACATGTTGCTTCATTATTGGCTAGATCGAAGTTGGAAACAACTTGTAGCTTCATTCTAGACTCGTTTGAAGTTGAAAACAATTTGTAGTTTCATTCTTGACTCGTTTGAGCCCGGAAACAACTTGTTGTTTCATTATTGGCTGGATTGAAGTTGGAAACGACTTGTAGCTTCATTCCAGACTCGTTTGAAGTTGAACACAACTTGTAGCTTCATTTTCGGTTGTTTAAAATTAGAATCAACTTGTAGTTTCATTCTTGACTCGTTTGAGCCTGTAAACAACTTGTTGCTTCATTATTGGCTTAGATTGAAGTTGGAAACAACTTGTAGCTTCATTCTAGACTCGTTTGAAGTGGAAAACAATTTGTAGCTTCATTTTCGGTTGTTTAAAATTAGAATCAACTTGTAGTTTCATTCTTGACTCGTTTGAGCCTGGAAACAACTTGTTGCTTCATTATTGGCTAGATCGAGTTGGGAAACAACTTGTAGCTTTCATTCTAGACTCGTTTGAAGTTGAAAACAATTTGTAGTTTCATTCTTGACTCGTTTGAGCCCGGAAACAACTTGTTGTTCATTATTGGCTGGATTGAAGTTGGAAACAACTGTAGCTTCATTCCAGGACTCGTTTGATGTTGAACACAACTTGATAGCTTCATTTTCGAGTTGTTAAAATTAGAATCAACTTGTAGTTTCATTCTTGATCGTTTGAGCCTGTAAACAACTGTTGCTTCATTATTGGCTAGATTGAAGTTGGAAAAAACTTGTAGCTTCATTCTAGACTCGTTTGAAGTGGTGAAAACCATTTGTAGCTTCATTTCGGTTGTTTAAAATTAGAATCAACTTGAAGTTTCATTCTTGACTCGTTTGAGCCAGGAACAACTTGTTGCTTCATTATTGGCGGATTGAAGTTGGAAACAACATCTAGCTCATTCCAGACTCGTTTGAAGTGAAAACCAACTTGTAGCTTCATTTTCGGTTGTTTAAAATTAGAATCAACTTGTAGTTTCATCTTGACTCGTTTGAGCCTGTAAACAACTTGTTGCTTCATTATTGGCTAGATTGAAGTTGGATACAACTTGTAGCTTCATTCTAGACTCGTTTGAAGTTGAAAACAATTTGTAGCTTCATTTTCGGTTGTTTAAAATTAGAATCAACTTGTAGTTTCATCTTGACTCGTTTGAGCCCGGAAACAACTTGTTGCTTCATTATTGGCTGGATTGAAGTTGGAAACAACATGTAGCTTCATTCCAGACTCGTTTGAAGTTGAAAACAACTTGTAGCTTCATTTTCAGTTGTTTAAAATTAGAATCAACTTGCAGTTTCATTCTTGACTCGTTTGAGCCTGTAAACAACATGTTGCTTCATTATTGGCTAGATCGAAGTTGGAAACAACTTGTAGCTTCATTCTAGACTCGTTTGAAGTTGAAAACAATTTGTAGTTTCATTCTTGACACGTTTGAGCCCGGAAACAACTTCTTGTTTCATTATTGGCTGGATTGAAGTTGGAAACGACTTGTAGCTTCATTCCAGACTCGTTTGAAGTTGAACACAACTTGTAGCTTCATTTTCGGTTGTTTAAAATTAGAATCAACTTGTAGTTTCATTCTTGACTCGTTTGAGCCTGTAAACAACTTGTTGCTTCATTATTGGTTAGATTGAAGTTGGAAACAACTTGTAGCTTCATTCTAGACTCGTTTGAAGTGGAAAACAATTTGTAGCTTCATTTTCGGTTGTTTAAAATTAGAATCAACTTGTAGTTTCATTCTTGACTCGTTTGAGCCCGGAAACAACTTGTTGCTTCATTATTGGCTGGATTGAAGTTGGAAACAACATCTAGCTTCATTCCAGACTCGTTTGAAGTTGAAAACAACTTGTAGCTTCATTTTCAGTTGTTTAAAATTAGAATCAACTTGTAGTTTCATTCTTGACTCGTTTGAGCCTGTAAACAACTTGTTGCTTCATTATTGGCTAGATTGAAGTTGGATACAACTTGTAGCTTCATTCTAGACTCGTTTGAAGTTGAAAACAATTTGTAGCTTCATTTTCGGTTGTTTAAAATTAGAATCAACTTGTAGTTTCATTCTTGACTCGTTTGAGCCCGGAAACAACTTTTTGCTTCATTATTGGCTGGATTGAAGTTGGAAACAACATGTAGCTTCATTCCAGACTCGTTTGAGTTGAAAACAACTTGTGCTTCATTTTCAGTTGTTTAAAATAGAATCAACTTGCAGTTTCATTCTGACTCGTTTGAGCCTGTAAACAACATATTGCTTCATTATTGGCTAGATCGAAGTTGGAAACAACTTGTAGCTTCATTCTAGACTCGTTTGAAGTTGAAAACAATTTGTAGTTTCATTCTTGACACAGTCGTTTGAGCCCGGAAACAACTTCTTTGTTTCATTATTGGCTGATTGAAGTTGGAACGACTTGTAGCTTTCATTCCAGACTCGTTTGAAGTTGAACACAACTTGTAGCTTCATTTTCGGTTGTTTAAATTAGAATCAACTTGTAGTTTCATTCTTGACTCGTTTGAGCCTGTAAACAACTTGTTGCTTCATTATTGGCTAGATTGAAGTTGGATACAACTTGTAGCTTCATTCTAGACTCGTTTGAAGTTGAAAACAATTTGTAGCTTCATTTTCGGTTGTTTAAAATTAGAATCAACTTGTAGTTTCATTCTTGACTCGTTTGAGCCCTGGAAACAACTTGTTGCTTCATTATTGGCTAGATTGAAGTTGGAAACAACTTGTAGCTTCATTCCAAACTCGTTTGAAGTTGAAAACAACTTGTAGCTTCATTTTCAGTTGTTTAAAATTAGAATCAACTTTAGTTTCATTCTTGACTCGTTTAAGCCTGTAAACAACATTGTTGCTTCATTATTGGCTAGATCGAAGTTGGAAACAACTTGTAGCTTCATTCTAGACTCGTTTGAAGTTGAAAACAATTTGTAGTTTCATTCTTGACTCGTTTGAGCCCGGAAACAACTTGTTGTTTCATTATTGGCTGGATTGAAGTTGGAAACGACTTGTAGCTTCATTCCAGACTCGTTTGAAGTTGAACACAACTTGTAGCTTCATTTTCGGTTGTTTAAAATTAGAATCAACTTGTAGTTTCATTCTTGACTCGTTTGAGCCTGTAAACAACTTGTTGCTTCATTATTGGTTAGATTGAAGTTGGAAACAACTTGTAGCTTCATTCTAGACTCGTTTGAAGTGGAAAACAATTTGTAGCTTCATTTTCGGTTGTTTAAAATTAGAATCAACTTGTAGTTTCATTCTTGACTCGTTTGAGCCCGGAAACAACTTGTTGCTTCATTATTGGCTGATTGAAGTTGGAAACAACATCTAGCTTCATTCCAGACTCGTTTGAAGTTGAAAACAACTTGTAGCTTCATTTTCAGTTGTTTAAAATTAGAATCAACTTGTAGTTTCATTCTTGACTCGTTTGAGCCTGTAAACAACTTGTTGCTTCATTATTGGCTAGATTGAAGTTGGATACAACTTGTAGCTTCATTCTAGACTCGTTTGAAGTTGAAAACAATTTGTAGCTTCATTTTCGGTTGTTTAAAATTAGAATCAACTTGTAGTTTCATTCTTGACTCGTTTGAGCCTCTGGAAACAACTTGTTGTTTCATTATTGGCTAGATTGAAGTTGGAAACAACTTGTAGCTTCATTCCAAACTCGTTTGAAGTTGAAAACAACTTGTAGCTTCATTTTCGGTTGTTTAAAATTAGAATCAACTTTTAGTTTCATTCTTGACTCGTTTCAGCCTGTAAACAACTTGTTGCTTCATTATTGGCTAGATCGAAGTTGGAAACAACTTGTAGCTTCATTCTAGACTCGTTTGAAGTTGAAAACAATTTGTAGTTTCATTCTTGACTCGTTTGAGCCCGGAAACAACTTGTTGTTTCATTATTGGCTGGATTGAAGTTGGAAACGACTTGTAGCTTCATTCCAGACTCGTTTGAAGTTGAACACAACTTGTAGCTTCATTTTCGGTTGTTTAAAATTAGAATCAACTTGTAGTTCATTCTTGACTCGTTTGAGCCTGTAAACAACTTGTTGCTTCATTATTGGCTAGATTGAAGTTGGAAACAACTTGTAGCTTCATTCTAGACTCGTTTGAAGTGGAAAACAATTTGTAGCTTCATTTTCGGTTGTTTAAAATTAGAATCAACTTGTAGTTTCATTCTTGACTCGTTTGAGCCCGGAAACAACTTGTTGCTTCATTATTGGCTGGATTGAAGTTGGAAACAACATCTAGCTTCATTCCAGACTCGTTTGAAGTTGAAAACAACTTGTAGCTTCATTTTCAGTTGTTTAAAATTAGAATCAACTTGTAGTTTCATTCTTGACTCGTTTGAGCCTGTAAACAACTTGTTGCTTCATTATTGGCTAGATTGAAGTTGGATAACAACTTGTAGCTTCATTCTAGACTCGTTTGAAGTTGAAAACAATTTGTAGCTTCATTTTCGGTTGTTTAAAATTAGAATCAACTTGTAGTTTCATTCTTGACTCGTTTGAGCCTGGAAACAACTTGTTGTTCATTATTGGCTAGATTGAAGTTGGAAACAACTTGTAGCTTCATTCCAGACTCGTTTGAAGTTGAAAACAACTTGTAGCTTCATTTTCGGTTGTTTAAAATTAGAATCAACTTGTAGTTTCATTCTTGACTCGTTTCAGCCTGTAAACAACTTGTTGCTTCATTATTGGCTAGATCGAAGTTGGAAACAACTTGTAGCTTCATTCTAGACTCGTTTGAAGTTGAAAACAATTGTAGTTTCATTCTTGACTCGTTTGAGCCCGGAAACAACTTGTTGTTTCATTATTGGCTGGATTGAAGTTGGAAACGACTTGTAGCTTCATTCCAGACTCGTTGAAGTTGAACACAACTTGTAGCTTCATTTTCGGTTGTTTAAATTAGAATCAACTTGTAGTTTCATTCTTGACTCGTTTGAGCCTGTAAACAACTTGTTGCTTCATTATTGGCTAGATTGAAGTTGGAAACAACTTGTAGCTTCATTCCAGACTCGTTTGAAGTTGAAAACAATTTGTAGCTTCATTTTCGGTTGTTTAAAATTAGAATCAACTTGTAGTTTCATTCTTGACTCGTTTGAGCCGGAAACAACTTGTTGCTTCATTATTGGCTGGATTGAAGTTGGAAACAACTTGTAGCTTCATTCCAGACTCGTTTGAAGTTGAAAACAACTTGTAGTTTCATTCTTGACTCGTTTGAGCCCGGAAACAACTTGTTGCTTCATTATTGGCTAGATTGAAGTTGGAAACAACTTGTAGCTTCATTCCAGACTCGTTTGAAGTTGAAAACAATTTGTAGTTTCATTCTTGACTCGTTTGAGCCCGGAAACAACTTGTTGCTTCATTATTGGCTGGATTGAAGTTGGAAACAACTTGTAGCTTCATTCCAGACTCGTTTGAAGTTGAACACAACTTGTAGCTTCATTTTCGGTTGTTTAAAATTAGAATCAACTTGTAGTTTCATTCTTGACTCGTTTGAGCCTGTAAACAACTTGTTGCTTCATTATTGGTTAGATTGAAGTTGGAAACAACTTGTAGCTTCATTCTAGACTCGTTGAAGTGGAAAACAATTTGTAGCTTCATTTTCGGTTGTTTAAAATTAGAATCAACTTGTAGTTTCATTCTTGACTCGTTTGAGCCCGGAAACAACTTGTTGCTTCATTATTGGCTGGATTGAAGTTGGAAACAACATCTAGCTTCATTCCAGACTCGTTTGAAGTTGAAAACAACTTGTAGCTTCATTTTCAGTTGTTTAAAATTAGAATCAACTTGTAGTTTCATTCTTGACTCGTTTGAGCCTGTAAACAACTTGTTGCTTCATTATTGGCTAGATTGAAGTTGGATGCAACTTGTAGCTTCATTCTAGACTCGTTTGAAGTTGAAAACAATTTGTAGCTTCATTTTCGGTTGTTTAAAATTAGAATCAACTTGTAGTTTCATTCTTGACTCGTTTGAGCCTCTGGAAACAACTTGTTGCTTCATTATTGGCTAGATTGAAGTTGGAAACAACTTGTAGCTTCATTCCAAACTCGTTTGAAGTTGAAAACAACTTGTAGCTTCATTTTCGGTTGTTTAAAATTAGAATCAACTTTTAGTTTCATTCTTGACTCGTTTCAGCCTGTAAACAACTTGTTGCTTCATTATTGGCTAGATCGAAGTTGGAAACAACTTGTAGCTTCATTCTAGACTCGTTTGAAGTTGAAAACAATTTGTAGTTTCATTCTTGACTCGTTTGAGCCCGGAAACAACTTGTTGTTTCATTATTGGCTGGATTGAAGTTGGAAACGACTTGTAGCTTCATTCCAGACTCGTTTGAAGTTGAACACAACTTGTAGCTTCATTTTCGGTTGTTTAAAATTAGAATCAACTTGTAGTTTCATTCTTGACTCGTTTGAGCCTGTAAACAACTTGTTGCTTCATTATTGGCTAGATTGAAGTTGGAAACAACTTGTAGCTTCATTCTAGACTCGTTTGAAGTGGAAAACAATTTGTAGCTTCATTTTCGGTTGTTTAAAATTAGAATCAACTTGTAGTTTCATTCTTGACTCGTTTGAGCCCGGAAACAACTTGTTGCTTCATTATTGGCTGGATTGAAGTTGGAAACAACATTGTAGCTTCATTCCAGACTAGTTTGAAGTTGAAAACAACTTGTAGCTTCATTTTCAGTTGTTTAAAATCTGTAGTTTCATTCTTGACTCGTTTGAGCCTGTAAACAACTTGTTGCTTCATTATTGGCTAGATTGAAGTTGGATACAACTTGTAGCTTCATTCTAGACTCGTTTGAAGTTGAAAACAATTTGTAGCTTCATTTTCGGTTGTTTAAAATTAGAATCAACTTGTAGTTTCATTCTTGACTCGTTTGAGCCTGTAACAACATGTTGCTTTCATTATTGGCTAGATCGAAGTTGGAAACAACTTGTAGCTTCATTCTAGACTCGTTTGAAGTTGAAAACAATTTGTAGTTCATTCTTGACTCGTTTGAGCCCGGAAACAACTTGTTGCTTCATTATTGGCTGGATTGAAGTTGGAAACGACTTGTAGCTTCATTCCAGACTCGTTTGAGATTGAACACAACTTGTAGCTTCATTTTCGGTTGTTTAAATTAGAATCAACTTGTAGTTCATTCTGACTCGTTTGAGCCTGTAAACAACTTGTTGCTTCATTATTGGCTAGATTGAAGTTGGATACAACTTGTAGCTTCATTCTAGACTCGTTTGAAGTTGAAAACAATTTGTAGCTTCATTTTCGGTTGTTTAAAATTAGAATCAACTTGTAGTTTTCATTCTTGACTCGTTGAGCCTCTGGAAACAACTTGTTGCTTCATTATTGGCTAGATTGAAGTTGGAAACAACTTGTAGCTTCATTCCAGACTCGTTTGAAGTTGAAAACAACTTGTAGCTTCATTTTCGGTTGTTAAAATTAGAATCAACTGTTAGTTTCATTCTTGACTCGTTTCAGCCTGTAAACAACTTGTTGCTTCATTATTGGCTAGATCGAAGTTGGAAACAACTTGTAGCTTCATTCTAGACTCGTTTGAAGTTGAAAACAATTTGTAGTTCATTCTTGACTCGTTTGAGCCCGGAAACAACTTGTTGTTTCATTATTGGCTGGATTGAAGTTGGAAACGACTTGTAGCTTCATTCCAGACTCGTTTGAAGTTGAACACAACTTGTAGCTTCATTTTCGGTTGTTTAAAATTAGAATCAACTTGTAGTTTCATTCTTGACTCGTTTGAGCCTGTAAACAACTTGTTGCTTCATTATTGGCTAGATTGAAGTTGGAAACAACTTGTAGCTTCATTCCAGACTCGTTTGAAGTTGAAAACAACTTGTAGCTTCCTTTTCGGTTGTTTAAAATTAGAATCAACTTGTAGTTTCATTCTTGACTCGTTTGAGCTCGGAAACAACTTGTTGCTTCATTATTGGCTGGATTGAAGTTGGAAACAACATGTAGCTTCATTCCAGACTCGTTTGAAGTTGAAAACAACTTGTAGCTTCATTCTTGACTCGTTTGAGCCCGGAAACAACTTGTTGCTTCATTATTGGATGGATTGAAGTTGGAAACGACTTGTAGCTTCATTCCAGACTCGTTTGAAGTTGAAAACAATTTGTAGTTTCATTCTTGACTCGTTTGAGCCAGAAACAAACTTGTTGCTTCATTATTGGATGGATTGAAGTTGGAAACGGCTTGTAGCTTCATTCCAGACTCGTTGAAGTTGAACACAACTTGTAGCTTCATTTTCGGTTGTTTAAAATTAGAATCAACTTGTAGTTCTCATTCTTGACTCGTTTGAGCTTGTAAACAACTTGTTGCTTCATTATTGGTTGGATTGAAGTTGGAAACAACTTGTAGCTTCATTCTAGACTCGTTTGAAGTGGAAAACAATTTGTAGCTTCATTTTCGGTTGTTTAAAATTAGAATCAACTTGTAGTTTCATTCTTGACTCGTTTGAGCCCGGAAACAACTTGTTGCTTCATTATTGGCTGGATTGAAGTTGGAAACAACATTTAGCTTCATTCCAGACTCGTTTGAAGTTGAAAACAATTGTAGCTTCATTTTCAGTTGTTTAAAATTAGAATCAACTTGTAGTTTCATTCTTGACTCGTTTGAGCCTGTAAACAACTTGTTGCTTCATTATTGGCTAGATTGAAGTTGGATACAACTTGTAGCTTCATTCTAGACTCGTTTGAAGTTGAAAACAATTTGTAGCTTCATTTTCGGTTGTTTAAAATTAGAATCAACTTGTAGTTTCATTCTTGACTCGTTTGAGCCTCTGGAAACAACTTGTTGTTTCATTATTGGCTGGATTGAAGTTGGAAACAACATGTAGCTTCATTCCAAACTCGTTTGAAGTTGAAAACAACTTGTAGCTTCATTTTCAGTTGTTTAAAATTAGAATCAACTTTTAGTTTCATTCTTGACTCGTTTGAGCCTGTAAACAACTTGTTGCTTCATTATTGGCTAGATCGAAGTTGGAAACAACTTGTAGCTTCATTCTAGACTCGTTTGAAGTTGAAAACAATTTGTAGTTTCATTCTTGACTCGTTTGAGCCCGGAAACAACTTGTTGTTTCATTATTGGCTGGATTGAAGTTGGAAACGACTTGTAGCTTCATTCCAGACTCGTTTGAAGTTGAACACAACTTGTAGCTTCATTTTCGGTTGTTTAAAATTAGAATCAACTTGTAGTTTCATTCTTGACTCGTTTGAGCCTGTAAACAACTTGTTGCTTCATTATTGGTTAGATTGAAGTTGGAAACAACTTGTAGCTTCATTCTAGACTCGTTTGAAGTGGAAAACAATTTGTAGCTTCATTTTCGGTTGTTTAAAATTAGAATCAACTTGTAGTTTCATTCTTGACTCGTTTGAGCCCGGAAACAACTTGTTGCTTCATTATTGGCTGGATTGAAGTTGGAAACAACATCTAGCTTCATTCCAGACTCGTTTAGAGTTGAAAACAACTTGTAACTTCATTTTCAGTTGTTTAAAATTAGAATCAACTTGTAGTTTCATTCTTGACTCGTTTGAGCCTGTAAACAACTTGTTGCTTCATTATTGGCTAGATTGAAGTTGGATACAACTTGTAGCTTCATTCTAGACTCGTTTGAAGTTGAAAACAATTTGTAGCTTCATTTTCGGTTGTTTAAAATTAGAATCAACTTGTAGTTTCATTCTTGACTCGTTTGAGCCTCTGGAAACAACTTGTTGTTTCATTATTGGCTAGATTGAAGTTGGAAACAACTTGTAGCTTCATTCCAAACTCGTTTGAAGTTGAAAACAACTTGTAGCTTCATTTTCGGTTGTTTAAAATTAGAATCAACTTTTAGTTTCATTCTTGACTCGTTTCAGCCTGTAAACAACTTGTTGCTTCATTATTGGCTAGATCGAAGTTGGAAACAACTTGTAGCTTCATTCTAGACTCGTTTGAAGTTGAAAACAATTTGTAGTTTCATTCTTGACTCGTTTGAGCCCGGAAACAACTTGTTGTTTCATTATTGGCTGGATTGAAGTTGGAAACGACTTGTAGATTCATTCCAGACTCGTTTGAAGTTGAACACAACTTGTAGCTTCATTTTCGGTTGTTTAAAATTAGAATCAACTTGTAGTTTCATTCTTGACTCGTTTGAGCCTGTAAACAACTTGTTGCTTCATTATTGGTTAGATTGAAGTTGGAAACAACTTGTAGCTTCATTCTAGACTCGTTTGAAGTGGAAAACAATTTGTAGCTTCATTTTCGGTTGTTTAAAATTAGAATCAACTTGTAGTTTCATTCTTGACTCGTTTGAGCCCGGAAACAACTTGTTGCTTCATTATTGGCTGGATTGAAGTTGGAAACAACATCTAGCTTCATTCCAGACTCGTTTGAAGTTGAAAACAACTTGTAGCTTCATTTTCAGTTGTTTAAAATTAGAATCAACTTGTAGTTTCATTCTTGACTCGTTTGAGCCTGTAAACAACTTGTTGCTTCATTATTGGCTAGATTGAAGTTGGATACAACTTGTAGCTTCATTCTAGACTCGTTTGAAGTTGAAAACAATTTGTAGCTTCATTTTCGGTTGTTTAAAATTAGAATCAACTTGTAGTTTCATTCTTGACTCGTTTGAGCCTCTGGAAACAACTTGTTGTTTCATTATTGGCTAGATTGAAGTTGGAAACAACTTGTAGCTTCATTCCAAACTCGTTTGAAGTTGAAAACAACTTGTAGCTTCATTTTCGGTTGTTTAAAATTAGAATCAACTTTTAGTTTCATTCTTGACTCGTTTCAGCCTGTAAACAACTTGTTGCTTCATTATTGGCTAGATCGAAGTTGGAAACAACTTGTAGCTTCATTCTAGACTCGTTTGAAGTTGAAAACAATTTGTAGTTTCATTCTTGACTCGTTTGAGCCCGGAAACAACTTGTTGCTTCATTATTGGATGGATTGAAGTTGGAAACGACTTGTAGCTTTATTCCAGACTCGTTTGAAGATGAACACAACTTGTAGCTTCATTTTCGGTTGTTTAAAATTAGAATCAACTTGTAGTTTCATTCATGACTCGCTTGAGCCTGTAAACAACTTGTTGCTTCATTATTGGCTAGATTGAAGTTGGATACAACTTGTAGCTTCATTCTAGACTCGTTTGAAGTTGAAAACAATTTGTAGCTTCATTTTCGGTTGTTTAAAATTAGAATCAACTTGTAGTTTCATTCTTGACTCGTTTGAGCCTCTGGAAACAACTTGTTGATTCATTATTGGCTAGATTGAAGTTGGAAACAACTTGTAGCTTCATTCCAAACTCGTTTGAAGTTGAAAACAACTTGTAGCTTCATTTTCGGTTGTTTAAAATTAGAATCAACTTTTACTTTCATTCTTGACTCGTTTCAGCCTGTAAACAACTTGTTGCTTCATTATTGGCTAGATCGAAGTTGGAAACAACTTGTAGCTTCATTCTAGACTCGTTTGAAGTTGAAAACAATTTGTAGTTTCATTCTTGACTCGTTTGAGCCCGGAAACAACTTGTTGTTTCATTATTGGCTGGATTGAAGTTGGAAACGACTTGTAGCTTCATTCCAGACTCGTTTGAAGTTGAACACAACTTGTAGCTTCATTTTCGGTTGTTTAAAATTAGAATCAACTTGTAGTTTCATTCTTGACTCGTTTGAGCCTGTAAACAACTTGTTGCTTCATTATTGGTTAGATTGAAGTTGGAAACAACTTGTAGCTTCATTCTAGACTCGTTTGAAGTGGAAAACAATTTGTAGCTTCATTTTCGGTTGTTTAAAATTAGAATCAACTTGTAGTTTCATTCTTGACTCGTTTGAGCCTCTGGAAACAACTTGTTGATTCATTATTGGCTAGATTGAAGTTGGAAACAACTTGTAGCTTCATTCCAAACTCGTTTGAAGTTGAAAACAACTTGTAGCTTCATTTTCGGTTGTTTAAAATTAGAATCAACTTTTAGTTTCATTCTTGACTCGTTTCAGCCTGTAAACAACTTGTTGCTTCATTATTGGCTAGATCGAAGTTGGAAACAACTTGTAGCTTCATTCTAGACTCGTTTGAAGTTGAAAACAATTTGTAGTTTCATTCTTGACTCGTTTGAGCCCGGAAACAACTTGTTGTTTCATTATTGGTTGGATTGAAGTTGGAAACGACTTGTAGCTTCATTCCAGACTCGTTTCAAGTTGAACACAACTTGTAGCTTCATTTTCGGTTGTTTAAAATTAGAATCAACTTGTAGTTTCATTCTTGACTCGTTTGAGCCTGTAAACAACTTGTTGCCTCATTATTGGTTGGATTGAAGTTGGAAACAACTTGTAGCTTCATTCTAGACTCGTTTGAAGTGGAAAACAATTTGTAGCTTCATTTTCGGTTGTTTAAAATTAGAATCAACTTGTAGTTTCATTCTTGACTCGTTTGAGCCTCTGGAAACAATTTGTTGATTCATTATTGGCTAGATTGAAGTTGGAAACAACTTGTAGCTTCATTCCAAACTCGTTTGAAGTTGAAAACAACTTGTAGCTTCATTTTCGGTTGTTTAAAATTAGAATCAACTTTAGTTTCATTCTTGACTCGTTTCAGCCTGTAAACAACTTGTTGCTTCATTATTGGCTAGATCGAAGTTGGAAACAACTTGTAGCTTCATTCTAGACTCGTTTGAAGTTGAAAACAATTTGTAGTTTCATTCTTGACTCGTTTGAGCCCGGAAACAACTTGTTGTTTCATTATTGGTTGGATTGAAGTTGGAAACGACTTGTAGCTTCATTCCAGACTCGTTTCAAGTTGAACACAACTTGTAGCTTCATTTTCGGTTGTTTAAAATTAGAATCAACTTGTAGTTTCATTCTTGACTCGTTTGAGCCTGTAAACAACTTGTTGCCTCATTATTGGTTGGATTGAAGTTGGAAACAACTTGTAGCTTCATTCTAGACTCGTTTGAAGTGGAAAACAATTTGTAGCTTCATTTTCGGTTGTTTAAAATTAGAATCAACTTGTAGTTTCATTCTTGACTCGTTTGAGCCTCTGGAAACAACTTGTTGATTCATTATTGGCTAGATTGAAGTTGGAAACAACTTGTAGCTTCATTCCAAACTCGTTTGAAGTTGAAAACAACTTGTAGCTTCATTTTCGGTTGTTTAAAATTAGAATCAACTTTTAGTTTCATTCTTGACTCGTTTCAGCCTGTAAACAACTTGTTGCTTCATTATTGGCTAGATCGAAGTTGGAAACAACTTGTAGCTTCATTCTAGACTCGTTTGAAGTTGAAAACAATTTGTAGTTTCATTCTTGACTCGTTTGAGCCCGGAAACAACTTGTTGTTTCATTATTGGCTGGATTGAAGTTGGAAACGACTTGTAGATTCATTCCAGACTCGTTTGAAGTTGAACACAACTTGTAGCTTCATTTTCGGTTGTTTAAAATTAGAATCAACTTGTAGTTTCATTCTTGACTCGTTTGAGCCTGTAAACAACTTGTTGCTTCATTATTGGTTGGATTGAAGTTGGAAACAACTTGTAGCTTCATTCTAGACTCGTTTGAAGTGGAAAACAATTTGTAGCTTCATTTTCGGTTGTTTAAAATTAGAATCAACTTGTAGTTTAATTCTTGACTCGTTTGAGCCCGGAAACAACTTGTTGCTTCATTATTGGCTGGATTGAAGTTGGAAACAACATCTAGCTTCATTCCAGACTCGTTTAGAGTTGAAAACAACTTGTAGCTTCATTTTCAGTTGTTTAAAATTAGAATCAACTTGTAGTTTCATTCTTGACTCGTTTGAGCCTGTAAACAACTTGTTGCCTCATTATTGGCTAGATCGAAGTTGGAAACAACTTGTAGCTTCATTCTAGACTCGTTTGAAGTTGAAAACAATTTGTAGTTTCATTCTTGACTCGTTTGAGCCCGAAAACAACTTGTTGTTTCATTATTGGCTGGATTGAAGTTGGAAACGACTTGTAGATTCATTCCAGACTCGTTTGAAGTTGAACACAACTTGTAGCTTCATTTTCGGTTGTTTAAAATTAGAATCAACTTGTAGTTTCATTCTTGACTCGTTTGAGCCTGTAAACAACTTGTTGCTTCATTATTGGTTGGATTGAAGTTGGAAACAACTTGTAGCTTCATTCTAGACTCGTTTGAAGTGGAAAACAATTTGTAGCTTCATTTTCGGTTGTTTAAAATTAGAATCAACTTGTAGTTTCATTCTTGACTCGTTTGAGCCTGTAAACAACTTGTTGCTTCATTATTGGTTGGATTGAAGTTGGAAACAACTTGTAGCTTCATTCTAGACTCGTTTGAAGTGGAAAACAATTTGTAGCTTCATTTTCGGTTGTTTAAAATTAGAATCAACTTGTAGTTTCATTCTTGACTCGTTTGAGCCCGGAAACCACTTGTTGCTTCATTATTGGCTGGATTGAAGTTGGAAACAACATCTAGCTTAATTCCAGACTCGTTTAGAGTTGAAAAAAATTTGTAGCTTCATTTTTAGTTGTTTAAAATTAGAATCAACTTGTCGTTTCATTCTTGACTCGTTTGAGCCTGTAAACAACTTGTTGCTTCATTATTGGCTAGATTGAAGTTGGATACAACTTGTAGCTTCATTCTAGACTCGTTTGAAGTTGAAAACAATTTGTAGCTTCATTTTCGGTTGTTTAAAATTAGAATCAACTTGTAGTTTCATTCTTGACTCGTTTGAGCCTCTGGAAACAACTTGTTGTTTCATTATTGGCTAGATTGAAGTTGGAAACAACTTGTATCTTCATTCCAAACTCGTTTGAAGTTGCAAACAACTTGTAGCTTCATTTTCGGTTGTTTAAAATTAGAATCAACTTTTAGTTTCATTCTTGACTCGTTTCAGCCTGTAAACAACTTGTTGCTTCATTATTGGCTAGATCGAAGTTGGAAACAACTTGTAGCTTCATTCTAGACTCGTTTGAAGTTGAAAACAATTTGTAGTTTCATTCTTGACTCGTTTGAGCCCGGAAACAACTTGTTGTTTCATTATTGGCTGGATTGAAGTTGGAAACGACTTGTAGATTCATTCCAGACTCGTTTGAAGTTGAACACAACTTGTAGCTTCATTTTCGGTTGTTTAAAATTAGAATCAACTTGTAGTTTCATTCTTGACTCGTTTGAGCCTTTGCTTCGTTATTGGTTGGATTGAAGTTGGAAACAACTTGTAGCTTCATTCTAGACTCGTTTGAAGTGGAAAACAATTTGTAGCTTCATTTTCGGTTGTTTAAAATTAGAATCAACTTGTAGTTTCATTCTTGACTCGTTTAAGCCCGGAAACCACTTGTTGCTTCATTATTGGCTGGATTGAAGTTGGAAACAACATCTAGCTTAATTCCAGACTCGTTTAGAGTTGAAAAAAATTTGTAGCTTCATTTTTAGTTGTTTAAAATTAGAATCAACTTGTAGTTTCATTCTTGACTCGTTTGAGCCTGTAAACAACTTGTTGCTTCATTATTGGCTAGATTGAAGTTGGATACAACTTGTAGCTTCATTCTAGACTCGTTTGAAGTTGAAAACAATTTGTAGCTTCATTTTCGGTTGTTTAAAATTAGAATCAACTTGTAGTTTCATTCTTGACTCGTTTGAGCCTCTGGAAACAACTTGTTGTTTCATTATTGGCTAGATTGAAGTTGGAAACAACTTGTATCTTCATTCCAAACTCGTTTGAAGTTGCAAACAACTTGTAGCTTCATTTTCGGTTGTTTAAAATTAGAATCAACTTTTAGTTTCATTCTTGACTCGTTTCAGCCTGTAAACAACTTGTTGCTTCATTATTGGCTAGATCGAAGTTGGAAACAACTTGTAGCTTCATTCTAGACTCGTTTGAAGTTGAAAACAATTTGTAGTTTCATTCTTGACTCGTTTGAGCCCGGAAACAACTTGTTGTTTCATTATTGGCTGGATTGAAGTTGGAAACGACTTGTAGATTCATTCCAGACTCGTTTGAAGTTGAACACAACTTGTAGCTTCATTTTCGGTTGTTTAAAATTAGAATCAACTTGTAGTTTCATTCTTGACTCGTTTGAGCCTGTAAACAACTTGTTGCTTCATTATTGGTTGGATTGAAGTTGGAAACAACTTGTAGCTTCATTCTAGACTCGTTTGAAGTGGAAAACAATTTGTAGCTTCATTTTCGGTTGTTTAAAATTAGAATCAACTTGTAGTTTCATTCTTGACTCGTTTAAGCCCGGAAACCACTTGTTGCTTCATTATTGGCTGGATTGAAGTTGGAAACAACATCTAGCTTCATTCCAGACTCGTTTAGAGTTGAAAACAATTTGTAGCTTCATTTTAGTTGTTTAAAATTAGAATCAACTTGTAGTTTCATTCTTGACTCGTTTGAGCCTGTAAACAACTTGTTGCTTCATTATTGGCTAGATTGAAGTTGGATACAACTTGTAGCTTCATTCTAGACTCGTTTGAAGTTGAAAACAATTTGTAGCTTCATTTTCGGTTGTTTAAAATTAGAATCAACTTGTAGTTTCATTCTTGACTCGTTTGAGCCTCTGGAAACAACTTGTTGTTTCATTATTGGCTAGATTGAAGTTGGAAACAACTTGTAGCTTCATTCCAAACTCGTTTGAAGTTGCAAACAACTTGTAGCTTCATTTTCGGTTGTTTAAAATTAGAATCAACTTTTAGTTTCATTCTTGACTCGTTTCAGCCTGTAAACAACTTGTTGCTTCATTATTGGCTAGATCGAAGTTGGAAACAACTTGTAGCTTCATTCTAGACTCGTTTGAAGTTGAAAACAATTTGTAGTTTCATTCTTGACTCGTTTGAGCCCGGAAACAACTTGTTGTTTCATTATTGGCTGGATTGAAGTTGGAAACGACTTGTAGATTCATTCCAGACTCGTTTGAAGTTGAACACAACTTGTAGCTTCATTTTCGGTTGTTTAAAATTAGAATCAACTTGTAGTTTCATTCTTGACTCGTTTGAGCCTGTAAACAACTTGTTGCTTCATTATTGGTTGGATTGAAGTTGGAAACAACTTGTAGCTTCATTCTAGACTCGTTTGAAGTGGAAAACAATTTGTAGCTTCATTTTCGGTTGTTTAAAATTAGAATCAACTTGTAGTTTCATTCTTGACTCGTTTAAGCCCGGAAACAACTTGTTGCTTCATTATTGGCTGGATTGAAGTTGGAAACAACATCTAGCTTCATTCCAGACTCGTTTAGAGTTGAAAACAATTTGTAGCTTCATTTTTAGTTGTTTAAAATTAGAATCAACTTGTAGTTTCATTCTTGACTCGTTTGAGCCTGTAAACAACTTGTTGCTTCATTATTGGCTAGATTGAAGTTGGATACAACTTGTAGCTTCATTCTAGACTCGTTTGAAGTTGAAAACAATTTGTAGCTTCATTTTCGGTTGTTTAAAATTAGAATCAACTTGTAGTTTCATTCTTGACTCGTTTGAGCCTCTGGAAACAACTTGTTGTTTCATTATTGGCTAGATTGAAGTTGGAAACAACTTGTATCTTCATTCCAAACTCGTTTGAAGTTGCAAACAACTTGTAGCTTCATTTTCGGTTGTTTAAAATTAGAATCAACTTTTAGTTTCATTCTTGACTCGTTTCAGCCTGTAAACAACTTGTTGCTTCATTATTGGCTAGATCGAAGTTGGAAACAACTTGTAGCTTCATTCTAAACTCGTTTGAAGTTGAAAACAATTTGTAGTTTCATTCTTGACTCGTTTGAGCCCGGAAACAACTTGTTGTTTCATTATTGGCTGGATTGAAGTTGGAAACGACTTGTAGATTCATTCCAGACTCGTTTGAAGTTGAACACAACTTGTAGCTTCATTTTCGGTTGTTTAAAATTAGAATCAACTTGTAATTTCATTCTTGACTCGTTTGAGCCTGTAAACAACTTGTTGCTTCATTATTGGTTGGATTGAAGTTGGAAACAACTTGTAGCTTCATTCTAGACTCGTTTGAAGTGGAAAACAATTTGTAGCTTCATTTTCGGTTGTTTAAAATTAGAATCAACTTGTAGTTTCATTCTTGACTCGTTTGAGCCTCTGGAAACAACTTGTTGATTCATTATTGGCCAGATTGAAGTTGGAAACAACTTGTAGCTTCATTCCAAACTCGTTTGAAGTTGAAAACAACTTGTAGCTTCATTTTCGGTTGTTTAAAATTAGAATCAACTTTTAGTTTCATTCTTGACTCGTTTCAGCCTGTAAACAACTTGTTGCTTCATTATTGGCTAGATCGAAGTTGGAAACAACTTGTAGCTTCATTCTAGACTCGTTTGAAGTTGAAAACAATTTGTAGTTTCATTCTTGACTCGTTTGAGCCCGGAAACAACTTGTTGTTTCATTATTGGCTGGATTGAAGTTGGAAACGACTTGTAGATTCATTCCAGACTCGTTTGAAGTTGAACACAACTTGTAGCTTCATTTTCGGTTGTTTACAATTAGAATCAACTTGTAGTTTCATTCTTGACTCGTTTGAGCCTGTAAACAACTTGTAGCTTCATTTTCGGTTGTTTAAAATTAGAATCAACTTGTAGTTTCATTCTTGACTCGTTTGAGCCTGGAAACCACTTGTTGCTTCATTATTGGCTGGATTGAAGTTGGAAACAACATCTAGCTTCATTCCAGACTCGTTTAGAGTTGAAAACAATTTGTAGCTTCATTTTTAGTTGTTTAAAATTAGAATCAACTTGTAGTTTCATTCTTGACTCGTTTGAGCCTGTAAACAACTTGTTGCTTCATTATTGGCTAGATTGAAGTTGGATACAACTTGTAGCTTCATTCTAGACTCGTTTGAAGTTGAAAACAATTTGTAGTTTCATTCTTGACTCGTTTGAGCCTCTGGAAACAACTTGTTGTTTCATTATTGGCTAGATTGAAGTTGGAAACAACTTGTATCTTCATTCCAAACTCGTTTGAAGTTGCAAACAACTTGTAGCTTCATTTTCGGTTGTTTAAAATTAGAATCAACTTTTAGTTTCATTCTTGACTCGTTTCAGCCTGTAAACAACTTGTTGCTTCATTATTGGCTAGATCGAAGTTGGAAACAACTTGTAGCTTCATTCTAGACTCGTTTGAAGTTTAAAACAATTTGTAGTTTCATTCTTGACTCGTTTGAGCCCGGAAACAACTTGTTGTTTCATTATTGGCTGGATTGAAGTTGGAAACGACTTGTAGATTCATTCCAGACTCGTTTGAAGTTGAACACAACTTGTAGCTTCATTTTCGGTTGTTTAAAATTAGAATCAACTTGTAGTTTCATTCTTGACTCGTTTGAGCCTGTAAACAACTTGTTGCTTCGTTATTGGTTGGATTGAAGTTGGAAACAACTTGTAGCTTCATTCTAGACTCGTTTGAAGTGGAAAACAATTTGTAGCTTCATTTTCGGTTGTTTAAAATTAGAATCAACTTGTAGTTTCATTCTTGACTCGTTTGAGCCCGGAAACCACTTGTTGCTTCATTATTGGCTGGATTGAAGTTGGAAACAACATCTAGCTTAATTCCAGACTCGTTTAGAGTTGAAAAAAATTTGTAGCTTCATTTTTAGTTGTTTAAAATTAGAATCAACTTGTCGTTTCATTCTTGACTCGTTTGAGCCTGTAAACAACTTGTTGCTTCATTATTGGCTAGATTGAAGTTGGATACAACTTGTAGCTTCATTCTAGACTCGTTTGAAGTTGAAAACAATTTGTAGCTTCATTTTCGGTTGTTTAAAATTAGAATCAACTTGTAGTTTCATTCTTGACTCGTTTGAGCCTCTGGAAACAACTTGTTGTTTCATTATTGGCTAGACTGAAGTTGGAAACAACTTGTAGCTTCATTCCAAACTCGTTTGAAGTTGAAAACAACTTGTAGCTTCATTTTCGGTTGTTTAAAATTAGAATCAACTTTTAGTTTCATTCTTGACTCGTTTCAGCCTGTAAACAACTTGTTGCTTCATTATTGGCTAGATCGAAGTTGGAAACAACTTGTAGCTTCATTCTAGACTCGTTTGAAGTTGAAAACAATTTGTAGTTTCATTCTTGACTCGTTTGAGCCCGGAAACAACTTGTTGTTTCATTATTGGCTGGATTGAAGTTGGAAACGACTTGTAGATTCATTCCAGACTCGTTTGAAGTTGAACACAACTTGTAGCTTCATTTTCGGTTGTTTAAAATTAGAATCAACTTGTAGTTTCATTCTTGACTCGTTTGAGCCTGTAAACAACTTGTTGCTTCATTATTGGTTGGATTGAAGTTGGAAACAACTTGTAGCTTCATTCTAGACTCGTTTGAAGTGGAAAACAATTTGTAGCTTCATTTTCGGTTGTTTAAAATTAGAATCAACTTGTAGTTTCATTCTTGACTCGTTTAAGCCCGGAAACCACTTGTTGCTTCATTATTGGCTGGATTGAAGTTGGAAACAACATCTAGCTTAATTCCAGACTCGTTTAGAGTTGAAAAAAATTTGTAGCTTCATTTTAGTTGTTTAAAATTAGAATCAACTTGTAGTTTCATTCTTGACTCGTTTGAGCCTGTAAACAACTTGTTGCTTCATTATTGGCTAGATTGAAGTTGGATACAACTTGTAGCTTCATTCTAGACTCGTTTGAAGTTGAAAACAATTTGTAGCTTCATTTTCGGTTGTTTAAAATTAGAATCAACTTGTAGTTTCATTCTTGACTCGTTTGAGCCTCTGGAAACAACTTGTTGTTTCATTATTGGCTAGATTGAAGTTGGAAACAACTTGTATCTTCATTCCAAACTCGTTTGAAGTTGCAAACAACTTGTAGCTTCATTTTCGGTTGTTTAAAATTAGAATCAACTTTTAGTTTCATTCTTGACTCGTTTCAGCCTGTAAACAACTTGTTGCTTCATTATTGGCTAGATCGAAGTTGGAAACAACTTGTAGCTTCATTCTAGACTCGTTTGAAGTTGAAAACAATTTGTAGTTTCATTCTTGACTCGTTTGAGCCCGGAAACAACTTGTTGTTTCATTATTGGCTGGATTGAAGTTGGAAACGACTTGTAGATTCATTCCAGACTCGTTTGAAGTTGAACACAACTTGTAGCTTCATTTTCGGTTGTTTAAAATTAGAATCAACTTGTAGTTTCATTCTTGACTCGTTTGAGCCTGTAAACAACTTGTTGCTTCATTATTGGTTGGATTGAAGTTGGAAACAACTTGTAGCTTCATTCTAGACTCGTTTGAAGTGGAAAACAATTTGTAGCTTCATTTTCGGTTGTTTAAAATTAGAATCAACTTGTAGTTTCATTCTTGACTCGTTTGAGCCTCTGGAAACAACTTGTTGATTCATTATTGGCTAGATTGAAGTTGGAAACAACTTGTAGCTTCATTCCAAACTCGTTTGAAGTTGAAAACAACTTGTAGCTTCATTTTCGGTTGTTTAAAATTAGAATCAACTTTTAGTTTCATTCTTGACTCGTTTCAGCCTGTAAACAACTTGTTGCTTCATTATTGGCTAGATCGAAGTTGGAAACAACTTGTAGCTTCATTCTAGACTCGTTTGAAGTTGAAAACAATTTGTAGTTTCATTCTTGACTCGTTTGAGCCCGGAAACAACTTGTTGTTTCATTATTGGCTGGATTGATGTTGGAAACGACTTGTAGATTCATTCCAGACTCGTTTGAAGTTGAACACAACTTGTAGCTTCATTTTCGGTTGTTTAAAATTAGAATCAACTTGTAGTTTCATTCTTGACTCGTTTGAGCCTGTAAACAACTTGTTGCTTCATTATTGGTTGGATTGAAGTTGGAAACAACTTGTAGCTTCATTCTAGACTCGTTTGAAGTGGAAAACAATTTGTAGCTTCATTTTCGGTTGTTTAAAATTAGAATCAACTTGTAGTTTCATTCTTGACTCGTTTGAGCCCGGAAACAACTTGTTGCTTCATTATTGGCTGGATTGAAGTTGGAAACAACATCTAGCTTCATTCCAGACTCGTTTAGAGTTGAAAACAATTTGTAGCTTCATTTTCAGTTGTTTAAAATTAGAATCAACTTGTAGTTTCATTCTTGACTCGTTTGAGCCTGTAAACAACTTGTTGCTTCATTATTGGCTAGATTGAAGTTGGATACAACTTGTAGCTTCATTCTAGACTCGTTTGAAGTTGAAAACAATTTGTAGCTTCATTTTCGGTTGTTTAAAATTAGAATCAACTTGTAGTTTCATTCTTGACTCGTTTGAGCCTCTGGAAACAACTTGTTGTTTCATTATTGCTTAGATTGAAGTTGGAAACAACTTGTAGCTTCATTCCAAACTCGTTTGAAGTTGAAAACAACTTGTAGCTTCATTTTCGGTTGTTTAAAATTAGAATCAACTTTTAGTTTCATTCTTGACTCGTTTCAGCCTGTAAACAACTTGTTGCTTCATTATTGGCTAGATCGAAGTTGGAAACAACTTGTAGCTTCATTCTAGACTCGTTTGAAGTTGAAAACAATTTGTAGTTTCATTCTTGACTCGTTTGAGCCCGGAAACAACTTGTTGTTTCATTATTGGCTGGATTGAAGTTGGAAACGACTTGTAGATTCATTCCAGACTCGTTTGAAGTTGAACACAACTTGTAGCTTCATTTTCGGTTGTTTAAAATTAGAATCAACTTGTAGTTTCATTCTTGACTCGTTTGAGCCTGTAAACAACTTGTTGCTTCATTATTGGTTGGATTGAAGTTGGAAACAACTTGTAGCTTCATTCTAGACTCGTTTGAAGTGGAAAACAATTTGTAGCTTCATTTTCGGTTGTTTAAAATTAGAATCAACTTGTAGTTTCATTCTTGACTCGTTTGAGCCCGGAAACAACTTGTTGCTTCATTATTGGCTGGATTGAAGTTGGAAACAACATCTAGCTTCATTCCAGACTCGTTTAGAGTTGAAAACAACTTGTAGCTTCATTTTCAGTTGTTTAAAATTAGAATCAACTTGTAGTTTCATTCTTGACTCGTTTGAGCCTGTAAACAACTTGTTGCCTCATTATTGGCTAGATCGAAGTTGGAAACAACTTGTAGCTTCATTCTAGACTCGTTTGAAGTTAAAAACAATTTGTAGTTTCATTCTTGACTCGTTTGAGCCCGGAAACAACTTGTTGTTTCAATATTGGCTGGATTGAAGTTGGAAACGACTTGTAGATTCATTCCAGACTCGTTTGAAGTTGAACACAACTTGTAGCTTCATTTTCGGTTGTTTAAAATTAGAATCAACTTGTAGTTTCATTCTTGACTCGTTTGAGCCTGTAAACAACTTGTTGCTTCATTATTGGTTGGATTGAAGTTGGAAACAACTTGTAGCTTCATTCTAGACTCGTTTGAAGTGGAAAACAATTTGTAGCTTCATTTTCGGTTGTTTAAAATTAGAATCAACTTGTAGTTTCATTCTTGACTCGTTTGAGCCCGGAAACCACTTGTTGCTTCATTATTGGCTGGATTGAAGTTGGAAACAACATCTAGCTTCATTCCAGACTCGTTTAGAGTTGAAAACAATTTGTAGCTTCATTTTAGTTGTTTAAAATTAGAATCAACTTGTAGTTTCATTCTTGACTCGTTTGAGCCTGTAAACAACTTGTTGCTTCATTATTGGCTAGATTGAAGTTGGATACAACTTGTAGCTTCATTCTAGACTCGTTTGAAGTTGAAAACAATTTGTAGCTTCATTTTCGGTTGTTTAAAATTAGAATCAACTTGTAGTTTCATTCTTGACTCGTTTGAGCCTCTGGAAACAACTTGTTGTTTCATTATTGGCTAGATTGAAGTTGGAAACAACTTTTTTTTTTTTTTTTTTTACTAAATGAGAAATATTATAGAAAAAAAACTAGCTACAAGCTACAAGGGGCATACCCCAGGTAATACATTCGAATTACTGGAAAAGAGCTAAGTAGCTAAAAGCTAGCCTAACAATTACAATAGACAATTACAATAACAATAAGAATCAACTTGTATCTTCATTCCAAACTCGTTTGAAGTTGCAAACAACTTGTAGCTTCATTTTCGGTTGTTTAAAATTAGAATCAACTTTTAGTTTCATTCTTGACTCGTTTCAGCCTGTAAACAACTTGTTGCTTCATTATTGGCTAGATTGAAGTTGGAAACAACTTGTAGCTTCATTCTAGACTCGTTTGAAGTTGAAAACAATTTGTAGTTTCATTCTTGACTCGTTTGAGCCCGGAAACAACTTGTTGTTTCATTATTGGCTGGGTTGAAGTTGGAAACGACTTGTAGATTCATTCCAGACTCGTTTGAAGTTGAACACAACTTGTAGCTTCATTTTCGGTTGTTTAAAATTAGAATCAACTTGTAGTTTCATTCTTGACTCGTTTGAGCCTGTAAACAACTTGTTGCTTCATTATTGGTTGGATTGAAGTTGGAAACAACTTGTAGCTTCATTCTAGACTCGTTTGAAGTGGAAAACAATTTGTAGCTTCATTTTCGGTTGTTTAAAATTAGAATCAACTTGTAGTTTCATTCTTGACTCGTTTGAGCCCGGAAACCACTTGTTGCTTCATTATTGGCTGGATTGAAGTTGGAAACAACATCTAGCTTCATTCCAGACTCGTTTAGAGTTGAAAACAATTTGTAGCTTCATTTTAGTTGTTTAAAATTAGAATCAACTTGTAGTTTCATTCTTGACTCGTTTGAGCCTGTAAACAACTTGTTGCTTCATTATTGGCTAGATTGAAGTTGGATACAACTTGTAGCTTCATTCTAGACTCGTTTGAAGTTGAAAACAATTTGTAGCTTCATTTTCGGTTGTTTAAAATTAGAATCAACTTGTAGTTTCATTCTTGACTCGTTTGAGCCTCTGGAAACAACTTGTTGTTTCATTATTGGCTAGATTGAAGTTGGAAACAACTTGTAGCTTCATTCCAAACTCGTTTGAAGTTGCAAACAACTTGTAGCTTCATTTTCGGTTGTTTAAAATTAGAATCAACTTTTAGTTTCATTCTTGACTCGTTTCAGCCTGTAAACAACTTGTTGCTTCATTATTGGCTAGATCGAAGTTGGAAACAACTTGTAGCTTCATTCTAGACTCGTTTGAAGTTGAAAACAATTTGTAGTTTCATTCTTGACTCGTTTGAGCCCGGAAACAACTTGTTGTTTCATTATTGGCTGGATTGAAGTTGGAAACGACTTGTAGATTCATTCCAGACTCGTTTGAAGTTGAACACAACTTGTAGCTTCATTTTCGGTTGTTTAAAATTAGAATCAACTTGTAGTTTCATTCTTGACTCGTTTGAGCCTGTAAACAACTTGTTGCTTCATTATTGGTTGGATTGAAGTTGGAAACAACTTGTAGCTTCATTCTAGACTCGTTTGAAGTGGAAAACAATTTGTAGCTTCATTTTCGGTTGTTTAAAATTAGAATCAACTTGTAGTTTCATTCTTGACTCGTTTGAGCCTCTGGAAACAACTTGTTGATTCATTATTGGCTAGATTGAAGTTGGAAACAACTTGTAGCTTCATTCCAAACTCGTTTGAAGTTGAAAACAACTTGTAGCTTCATTTTCGGTTGTTTAAAATTAGAATCAACTTTTAGTTTCATTCTTGACTCGTTTGAGCTTGTAAACAACTTGTTGCTTCATTATTGGCTAGATCGAAGTTGGAAACAACTTGTAGCTTCATTCTAGACTCGTTTGAAGTTGAAAACAATTTGTAGTTTCATTCTTGACTCGTTTGAGCCCGGAAACAACTTGTTGCTTCATTATTGGCTGGATTGAAGTTGGAAACAACATCTAGCTTCATTCCAGACTCGTTTAGAGTTGAAAACAATTTGTAGCTTCATTTTCAGTTGTTTAAAATTAGAATCAACTTGTAGTTTCATTCTTGACTCGTTTGAGCCTGTAAACAACTTGTTGCTTCATTATTGGCTAGATTGAAGTTGGATACAACTGGTAGCTTCATTCTAGACTCGTTTGAAGTTGAAAACAATTTGTAGCTTCATTTTCGGTTGTTTAAATTAGAATCAACTTGTAGTTTCATTCTTGACTCGTTTGAGCTCTGGAAACAACTTGTTGTTTCATTATTGCCTAGATTAAGGTTGGAAACAACTTGTAGCTTCATTCCAAACTCGTTTGAAGTTGAAAACAACTTGTAGCTTCATTTTCGGTTGTTTAAAATTAGAATCAACTTGTAGTTTCATTCTTGACTCGTTTCAGCCTCTGGAAACAACTTGTTGTTTCATTATTGGCTAGATTGAAGTTGGAAACAACTTGTATCTTCATTCCAAACTCGTTTGAAGTTGCAAACAACTTGTAGCTTCATTTTCGGTTGTTTAAAATTAGAATCAACTTTTAGTTTCATTCTTGACTCGTTTCAGCCTGTAAACAACTTGTTGCTTCATTATTGGCTAGATCGAAGTTGGAAACAACTTGTAGCTTCATTCTAGACTCGTTTGAAGTTGAAAACAATTTGTAGTTTCATTCTTGACTCGTTTGAGCCCGGAAACAACTTGTTGTTTCATTATTGGCTGGATTGAAGTTGGAAACGACTTGTAGATTCATTCCAGACTCGTTTGAAGTTGAACACAACTTGTAGCTTCATTTTCGGTTGTTTAAAATTAGAATCAACTTGTAGTTTCATTCTTGACTCGTTTGAGCCTGTAAACAACTTGTTGCTTCATTATTGGTTGGATTGAAGTTGGAAACAACTTGTAGCTTCATTCTAGACTCGTTTGAAGTGGAAAACAATTTGTAGCTTCATTTTCGGTTGTTTAAAATTAGAATCAACTTGTAGTTTCATTCTTGACTCGTTTGAGCCCGGAAACAACTTGTTGCTTCATTATTGGCTGGATTGAAGTTGGAAACAACATCTAGCTTCATTCCAGACTCGTTTAGAGTTGAAAACAATTTGTAGCTTCATTTTTAGTTGTTTAAAATTAGAATCAACTTGTAGTTTCATTCTTGACTCGTTTGAGCCTGTAAACAACTTGTTGCTTCATTATTGGCTAGATTGAAGTTGGATACAACTTGTAGCTTCATTCTAGACTCGTTTGAAGTTGAAAACAATTTGTAGCTTCATTTTCGGTTGTTTAAAATTAGAATCAACTTGTAGTTTCATTCTTGACTCGTTTGAGCCTCTGGAAACAACTTGTTGTTTCATTATTGGCTAGATTGAAGTTGGAAACAACTTGTAGCTTCATTCCAAACTCGTTTGAAGTTGAAAACAACTTGTAGCTTCATTTTCGGTTGTTTAAAATTAGAATCAACTTTTAGTTTCATTCTTGACTCGTTTCAGCCTGTAAACAACTTGTTGCTTCATTATTGGCTAGATCGAAGTTGGAAACAACTTGTAGCTTCATTCTAGACTCGTTTGAAGTTGAAAACAATTTGTAGTTTCATTCTTGACTCGTTTGAGCCCGGAAACAACTTGTTGTTTCATTATTGGCTGGATTGAAGTTGGAAGCGACTTGTAGATTCATTCCAGACTCGTTTGAAGTTGAACACAACTTGTAGCTTCATTTTCGGTTGTTTAAAATTAGAATCAACTTGTAGTTTCATTCTTGACTCGTTTGAGCCTGTAAACAACTTGTTGCTTCATTATTGGTTGATTGAAGTTGGAAACAACTTGTAGCTTCATTCTAGACTCGTTTGAAGTGGAAAACAATTTGTAGCTTCATTTTCGGTTGTTTAAAATTAGAATCAACTTGTAGTTTCATTCTTGACTCGTTTGAGCCTCTGGAAACAACTTGTTGATTCATTATTGGCTAGATTGAAGTTGGAAACAACTTGTAGCTTCATTCCAAACTCGTTTGAAGTTGAAAACAACTTGTAGCTTCATTTTCGGTTGTTTAAAATTAGAATCAACTTTTAGTTTCATTCTTGACTCGTTTGAGCCTGTAAACAACTTGTTGCTTCATTATTGGCTAGATCGAAGTTGGAAACAACTTGTAGCTTCATTCTAGACTCGTTTGAAGTTGAAAACAATTTGTAGTTTCATTCTTGACTCGTTTGAGCCCGGAAACAACTTGTTGCTTCATTATTGGCTGGATTGAAGTTGGAAACAACATCTAGCTTCATTCCAGACTCGTTTAGAGTTGAAAACAATTGTAGCTTCATTTTCAGTTGTTTAAAATTAGAATCAACTTGTAGTTTCATTCTTGACTCGTTTGAGCCTGTAAACAACTTGTTGCTTCATTATTGGCTAGATTGAAGTTGGATACAACTGGTAGCTTCATTCTAGACTCGTTTGAAGTTGAAAACAATTTGTAGCTTCATTTTCGGTTGTTTAAATTAGAATCAACTTGTAGTTTCATTCTTGACTCGTTTGAGCTTCTGGAAACAACTTGTTGTTTCATTATTGCCTAGATTAAGGTTGGAAACAACTTGTAGCTTCATTCCAAACTCGTTTGAAGTTGAAAACAACTTGTAGCTTCATTTTCGGTTGTTTAAAATTAGAATCAACTTGTAGTTTCATTCTTGACTCGTTTCAGCCTCTGGAAACAACTTGTTGTTTCATTATTGGCTAGATTGAAGTTGGAAACAACTTGTATCTTCATTCCAAACTCGTTTGAAGTTGCAAACAACTTGTAGCTTCATTTTCGGTTGTTTAAAATTAGAATCAACTTTTAGTTTCATTCTTGACTCGTTTCAGCCTGTAAACAACTTGTTGCTTCATTATTGGCTAGATCGAAGTTGGAAACAACTTGTAGCTTCATTCTAGACTCGTTTGAAGTTGAAAACAATTTGTAGTTTCATTCTTGACTCGTTTGAGCCCGGAAACAACTTGTTGTTTCATTATTGGCTGGATTGAAGTTGGAAACGACTTGTAGATTCATTCCAGACTCGTTTGAAGTTGAACACAACTTGTAGCTTCATTTTCGGTTGTTTAAAATTAGAATCAACTTGTAGTTTCATTCTTGACTCGTTTGAGCCTGTAAACAACTTGTTGCTTCATTATTGGTTGGATTGAAGTTGGAAACAACTTGTAGCTTCATTCTAGACTCGTTTGAAGTGGAAAACAATTTGTAGCTTCATTTTCGGTTGTTTAAAATTAGAATCAACTTGTAGTTTCATTCTTGACTCGTTTGAGCCCGGAAACCACTTGTTGCTTCATTATTGGCTGGATTGAAGTTGGAAACAACATCTAGCTTCATTCCAGACTCGTTTAGAGTTGAAAACAATTTGTAGCTTCATTTTTAGTTGTTTAAAATTAGAATCAACTTGTAGTTTCATTCTTGACTCGTTTGAGCCTGTAAACAACTTGTTGCTTCATTATTGGCTAGATTGAAGTTGGATACAACTTGTAGCTTCATTCTAGACTCGTTTGAAGTTGAAAACAATTTGTAGCTTCATTTTCGGTTGTTTAAAATTAGAATCAACTTGTAGTTTCATTCTTGACTCGTTTGAGCCTCTGGAAACAACTTGTTGTTTCATTATTGGCTAGATTGAAGTTGGAAACAACTTGTATCTTCATTCCAAACTCGTTTGAAGTTGCAAACAACTTGTAGCTTCATTTTCGGTTGTTTAAAATTAGAATCAACTTTTAGTTTCATTCTTGACTCGTTTCAGCCTGTAAACAACTTGTTGCTTCATTATTGGCTAGATCGAAGTTGGAAACAACTTGTAGCTTCATTCTAGACTCGTTTGAAGTTGAAAACAATTTGTAGTTTCATTCTTGACTCGTTTGAGCCCGGAAACAACTTGTTGTTTCATTATTGGCTGGATTGAAGTTGGAAACGACTTGTAGATTCATTCCAGACTCGTTTGAAGTTGAACACAACTTGTAGCTTCATTTTCGGTTGTTTAAAATTAGAATCAACTTGTAGTTTCATTCTTGACTCGTTTGAGCCTGTAAACAACTTGTTGCTTCATTATTGGTTGGATTGAAGTTGGAAACAACTTGTAGCTTCATTCTAGACTCGTTTGAAGTGGAAAACAATTTGTAGCTTCATTTTCGGTTGTTTAAAATTAGAATCAACTTGTAGTTTCATTCTTGACTCGTTTGAGCCTCTGGAAACAACTTGTTGATTCATTATTGGCTAGATTGAAGTTGGAAACAACTTGTAGCTTCATTCCAACTCGTTTGAAGTTGAAAACAACTTGTAGCTTCATTTTCGGTTGTTTAAAATTAGAATCAACTTTTAGTTCATTCTTGACTCGTTTGAGCCTGTAAACAACTTGTTGCTTCATTATTGGCTAGATCGAAGTTGGAAACAACTTGTAGCTTCATTCTAGACTCGTTTGAAGTTGAAAACAATTTGTAGTTTCATTCTTGACTCGTTTGAGCCCGGAAACAACTTGTTGCTTCATTATTGGCTGGATTGAAGTTGGAAACAACATCTAGCTTCATTCCAGACTCGTTTAGAGTTGAAAACAATTTGTAGCTTCATTTTCAGTTGTTTAAAATTAGAATCAACTTGTAGTTTCATTCTTGACTCGTTTGAGCCTGTAAACAACTTGTTGCTTCATTATTGGCTAGATTGAAGTTGGATACAACTGGTAGCTTCATTCTAGACTCGTTTGAAGTTGAAAACAATTTGTAGCTTCATTTTCGGTTGTTTAAAATTAGAATCAACTTGTAGTTTCATTCTTGACTCGTTTGAGCTTCTGGAAACAACTTGTTGTTTCATTATTGCCTAGATTAAGGTTGGAAACAACTTGTAGCTTCATTCCAAACTCGTTTGAAGTTGAAAACAACTTGTAGCTTCATTTTCGGTTGTTTAAAATTAGAATCAACTTGTAGTTTCATTCTTGACTCGTTTCAGCCTCTGGAAACAACTTGTTGTTTCATTATTGGCTAGATTGAAGTTGGAAACAACTTGTATCTTCATTCCAAACTCGTTTGAAGTTGCAAACAACTTGTAGCTTCATTTTCGGTTGTTTAAAATTAGAATCAACTTTTAGTTTCATTCTTGACTCGTTTCAGCCTGTAAACAACTTGTTGCTTCATTATTGGCTAGATCGAAGTTGGAAACAACTTGTAGCTTCATTCTAGACTCGTTTGAAGTTGAAAACAATTTGTAGTTTCATTCTTGACTCGTTTGAGCCCGGAAACAACTTGTTGTTTCATTATTGGCTGGATTGAAGTTGGAAACGACTTGTAGATTCATTCCAGACTCGTTTGAAGTTGAACACAACTTGTAGCTTCATTTTCGGTTGTTTAAAATTAGAATCAACTTGTAGTTTCATTCTTGACTCGTTTGAGCCTGTAAACAACTTGTTGCTTCATTATTGGTTGGATTGAAGTTGGAAACAACTTGTAGCTTCATTCTAGACTCGTTTGAAGTGGAAAACAATTTGTAGCTTCATTTTCGGTTGTTTAAAATTAGAATCAACTTGTAGTTTCATTCTTGACTCGTTTGAGCCCGGAAACCACTTGTTGCTTCATTATTGGCTGGATTGAAGTTGGAAACAACATCTAGCTTCATTCCAGACTCGTTTAGAGTTGAAAACAATTTGTAGCTTCATTTTAGTTGTTTAAAATTAGAATCAACTTGTAGTTTCATTCTTGACTCGTTTGAGCCTGTAAACAACTTGTTGCTTCATTATTGGCTAGATTGAAGTTGGATACAACTTGTAGCTTCATTCTAGACTCGTTTGAAGTTGAAAACAATTTGTAGCTTCATTTTCGGTTGTTTAAAATTAGAATCAACTTGTAGTTTCATTCTTGACTCGTTTGAGCCTCAGGAAACAACTTGTTGTTTCATTATTGGCTAGATTTAAGTTGGAAACAACTTGTAGCTTCATTCCAAACTCGTTTGAAGTTGCAAACAACTTGTAGCTTCATTTTCGGTTGTTTAAAATTAGAATCAACTTTTAGTTTCATTCTTGACTCGTTTCAGCCTGTAAACAACTTGTTGCTTCATTATTGGCTAGATCGAAGTTGGAAACAACTTGTAGCTTCATTCTAGACTCGTTTGAAGTTGAAAACAATTTGTAGTTTCATTCTTGACTCGTTTGAGCCCGGAAACAACTTGTTGTTTCATTATTGGCTGGATTGAAGTTGGAAACGACTTGTAGATTCATTCCAGACTCGTTTGAAGTTGAACACAACTTGTAGCTTCATTTTCGGTTGTTTAAAATTAGAATCAACTTGTAGTTTCATTCTTGACTCGTTTGAGCCTGTAAACAACTTGTTGCTTCATTATTGGTTGGATTGAAGTTGGAAACAACTTGTAGCTTCATTCTAGGCTCGTTTGAAGTGGAAAACAATTTGTAGCTTCATTTTCGGTTGTTTAAAATTAGAATCAACTTGTAGTTTCATTCTTGACTCGTTTGAGCTTCTGGAAACAACTTGTTGTTTCATTATTGCCTAGATTAAGGTTGGAAACAACTTGTAGCTTCATTCCAAACTCGTTTGAAGTTGAAAACAACTTGTAGCTTCATTTTCGGTTGTTTAAAATTAGAATCAACTTGTAGTTTCATTCTTGACTCGTTTCAGCCTCTGGAAACAACTTGTTGTTTCATTATTGGCTAGATTGAAGTTGGAAACAACTTGTATCTTCATTCCAAACTCGTTTGAAGTTGCAAACAACTTGTAGCTTCATTTTCGGTTGTTTAAAATTAGAATCAACTTTTAGTTTCATTCTTGACTCGTTTCAGCCTGTAAACAACTTGTTGCTTCATTATTGGCTAGATCGAAGTTGGAAACAACTTGTAGCTTCATTCTAGACTCGTTTGAAGTTGAAAACAATTTGTAGTTTCATTCTTGACTCGTTTGAGCCCGGAAACAACTTGTTGTTTCATTATTGGCTGGATTGAAGTTGGAAACGACTTGTAGATTCATTCCAGACTCGTTTGAAGTTGAACACAACTTGTAGCTTCATTTCGGTTGTTTAAAATTAGAATCAACTTGTAGTTTCATTCTTGACTCGTTTGAGCCTGTAAACAACTTGTTGCTTCATTATTGGTTGGATTGAAGTTGGAAACAACTTGTAGCTTCATTCTAGACTCGTTTGAAGTGGAAAACAATTTGTAGCTTCATTTTCGGTTGTTTAAAATTAGAATCAACTTGTAGTTTCATTCTTGACTCGTTTGAGCCTGTAAAACAACTTTTGCTTCATTATTGGTTGGATTGAAGTTGGAAACAACTTGTAGCTTCATTCTAGACTCGTTTGAAGTGGAAAACAATTTGTAGCTTCATTTTCGGTTGTTTAAAATTAGAATCAACTTGTAGTTTCATTCTTGACTCGTTTGAGCCCGGAAACAACTTGTTGCTTCATTATTGGCTGGATTGAAGTTGGAAACAACATCTAGCTTCATTCCAGACTCGTTTAGAGTGAAAACAATTTGTAGCTTCATTTTCAGTTGTTTAAAATTAGAATCAACTTGTAGTTTCATTCTTGACTCGTTTGAGCCTGTAAACAACTTGTTGCTTCATTATTGGCTAGATTGAAGTTGGATACAATTGGTAGCTTCAGTCTAGACTCGTTTGAAGTTGAAAACAATTTGTAGCTTCATTTTCGTTGTTTAAAATTAGAATCAACTTGTAGTTTCATTCTTGACTCGTTTGAGCTTCTGGAAACAACTTGTTGTTCATTATTGGCTAGATTAAGGTTGGAAACAACTTGTAGCTTCATTCCAAACTCGTTTGAAGTTGAAAACAATTTGTAGGTTCATTTTCGGTTGTTTAAAATTAGAATCAACTTGTAGTTTCATTCTTGACTCGTTTAAGCCTCTGGAAACAACTTGTTGTTTCATTATTGGCTAGATTGAAGTTGGAAACAACTTGTATCTTCATTCCAAACTCGTTTGAAGTTGCAAACAACTTGTAGCTTCATTTTCGGTTGTTTAAAATTAGAATCAACTTTTAGTTTCATTCTTGACTCGTTTCAGCCTGTAAACAACTTGTTGCTTCATTATTGGCTAGATCGAAGTTGGAAACAACTTGTAGCTTCATTCTAGACTCGTTTGAAGTTGAAAACAATTTGTAGTTTCATTCTTGACTCGTTTGAGCCCGGAAACAACTTGTTGTTTCATTATTGGCTGGATTGAAGTTGGAAACGACTTGTAGATTCATTCCAGACTCGTTTGAAGTTGAACACAACTTGTAGCTTCATTTTCGGTTGTTTAAAATTAGAATCAACTTGTAGTTTCATTCTTGACTCGTTTGAGCCTGTAAACAACTTGTTGCTTCATTATTGGTTGGATTGAAGTTGGAAACGACTTGTAGCTTCATTCTAGACTCGTTTGAAGTGGAAAACAATTTGTAGCTTCATTTTCGGTTGTTTAAAATTAGAATCAACTTGTAGTTTAATTCTTGACTCGTTTGAGCCCGGAAACAACTTGTTGCTTCATTATTGGCTGGATTGAAGTTGGAAACAACATCTAGCTTCATTCCAGACTCGTTTGAGTTGAAAACAACTTGTAGCTTCATTTTCAGTTGTTTAAAATTAGAATCAACTTGTAGTTTCATTCTTGACTCGTTTGAGCCTGTAAACAACTTGTTGCCTCATTATTGGCTAGAGCGAAGTTGGAAACAACTTGTAGCTTCATTCTAGACTCGTTTGAAGTTGAAAACAATTTGTAGTTTCATTCTTGACTCGTTTGAGCCCGGAAACAACTTGTTGTTTCAATATTGGCTGGATTGAAGTTGGAAACGACTTGTAGATTCATTCCAGACTCGTTTGAAGTTGAACACAACTTGTAGCTTCATTTTCGGTTGTTTAAAATTAGAATCAACTTGTAGTTTCATTCTTGACTCGTTTGAGCCTGTAAACAACTTGTTGCTTCATTATTGGTTGGATTGAAGTTGGAAACAACTTGTAGCTTCATTCTAGACTCGTTTGAAGTGGAAAACAATTTGTAGCTTCATTTTCGGTTGTTTAAAATTAGAATCAACATGTAGTTTCATTCTTGACTCGTTTGAGCCCGGAAACCACTTGTTGCTTCATTATTGGCTGGATTGAAGTTGGAAACAACATCTAGCTTCATTCCAGACTCGTTTAGAGTTGAAAACAATTTGTAGCTTCATTTTTAGTTGTTTAAAATTAGAATCAACTTGTAGTTTCATTCTTGACTCGTTTGAGCCTGTAAACAACTTGTTGCTTCATTATTGGCTAGATTGAAGTTGGATACAACTTGTAGCTTCATTCTAGACTCGTTTGAAGTTGAAAACAATTTGTAGCTTCATTTTCGGTTGTTTAAAATTAGAATCAACTTGTAGTTTCATTCTTGACTCGTTTGAGCCTCTGGAAACAACTTGTTGTTTCATTATTGGCTAGATTGAAGTTGGAAACAACTTGTAGCTTCATTCCAACTCGTTTGAAGTTGAAAACAACTTGTAGCTTCATTTTCGGTTGTTTAAAATTAGAATCAACTTTTAGTTTCATTCTTGACTCGTTTCAGCCTGTAAACAACTTGTTGCTTCATTATTGGCTAGATCGAAGTTGGAAACAACTTGTAGCTTCATTCTAGACTCGTTTGAAGTTGAAAACAATTTGTAGTTTCATTCTTGACTCGTTTGAGCCCGGAAACAACTTGTTGTTTCATTATTGGCTGGATTGAAGTTGGAAACGACTTGTAGATTCATTCCAGACTCGTTTGAAGTTGAACACAACTTGTAGCTTCATTTTCGGTTGTTTAAAATTAGAATCAACTTGTAGTTTCATTCTTGACTCGTTTGAGCCTGTAAACAACTTGTTGCTTCATTATTGGTTGGATTGAAGTTGGAAACAACTTGTAGCTTCATTCTAGACTCGTTTGAAGTTGAAAACAATTTGTAGCTTCATTTTCGGTTGTTTAAAATTAGAATCAACTTGTAGTTTCATTCTTGACTCGTTTGAGCCTCTGGAAACAACTTGTTGATTCATTATTGGCTAGATTGAAGTTGGAAACAACTTGTAGCTTCATTCCAAACTCGTTTGAAGTTGAAAACAACTTGTAGCTTCATTTTCGGTTGTTTAAAATTAGAATCAACTTTTAGTTTCATTCTTGACTCGTTTCAGCCTGTAAACAACTTGTTGCTTCATTATTGGCTAGATCGAAGTTGGAAACAACTTGTAGCTTCATTCTAGACTCGTTTGAAGTTGAAAACAATTTGTAGTTTCATTCTTGACTCGTTTGAGCCCGGAAACAACTTGTTGTTTCATTATTGGCTGGATTGAAGTTGGAAACGACTTGTAGATTCATTCCAGACTCGTTTGAAGTTGAACACAACTTGTAGCTTCATTTTCGGTTGTTTAAAATTAGAATCAACTTGTAGTTCATTCTTGACTCGTTTGAGCCTGTAAACAACTTGTTGCTTCATTATTGGTTGGATTGAAGTTGGAAACAACTTGTAGCTTCATTCTAGACTCGTTTGAAGTGGAAAACAATTTGTAGCTTCATTTTCGGTTGTTTAAAATTAGAATCAACTTGTAGTTTCATTCTTGACTCGTTTGAGCCCGGAAACAACTTGTTGCTTCATTATTGGCTGGATTGAAGTTGGAAACAACATCTAGCTTCATTCCAGACTCGTTTAGAGTTGAAAACAATTGTAGCTTCATTTTCAGTTGTTTAAAATTAGAATCAACTTGTAGTTTCATTCTTGACTCGTTTGAGCCTGTAAACAACTTGTTGCTTCATTATTGGCTAGATTGAAGTTGGATACAACTTGTAGCTTCATTCTAGACTCGTTTGAAGTTGAAAACAATTTGTAGCTTCATTTTCGGTTGTTTAAAATTAGAATCAACTTGTAGTTTCATTCTTGACTCGTTTGAGCCTCTGGAAACAACTTGTTGTTCATTATTGGCTAGATTGAAGTTGGAAACAACTTGTAGCTTCATTCCAAACTCGTTTGAAGTTGAAAACAACTTGTAGCTTCATTTTCGGTTGTTTAAAATTAGAATCAACTTTTAGTTTCATTCTTGACTCGTTTCAGCCTGTAAACAACTTGTTGCTTCATTATTGGCTAGATCGAAGTTGGAAACAACTTGTAGCTTCATTCTAGACTCGTTTGAAGTTGAAAACAATTTGTAGTTTCATTCTTGACTCGTTTGAGCCCGGAAACAACTTGTTGTTTCATTATTGGCTGGATTGAAGTTGGAAACGACTTGTAGATTCATTCCAGACTCGTTTGAAGTTGAACACAACTTGTAGCTTCATTTTCGGTTGTTTAAAATTAGAATCAACTTGTAGTTTCATTCTTGACTCGTTTGAGCCTGTAAACAACTTGTTGCTTCATTATTGGTTGGATTGAAGTTGGAAACAACTTGTAGCTTCATTCTAGACTCGTTTGAAGTGGAAAACAATTTGTAGCTTCATTTTCGGTTGTTTAAAATTAGAATCAACTTGTAGTTTCATTCTTGACTCGTTTGAGCCCGGAAACAACTTGTTGCTTCATTATTGGCTGGATTGAAGTTGGAAACAACATCTAGCTTCATTCCAGACTCGTTTAGAGTTGAAAACAATTTGTAGCTTCATTTTCAGTTGTTTAAAATTAGAATCAACTTGTAGTTTCATTCTTGACTCGTTTGAGCCTGTAAACAACTTGTTGCTTCATTATTGGCTAGATTGAAGTTGGATACAACTTGTAGCTTCATTCTAGACTCGTTTGAAGTTGAAAACAATTTGTAGCTTCATTTTCGGTTGTTTAAAATTAGAATCAACTTGTAGTTTCATTCTTGACTCGTTTGAGCCTCTGGAAACAACTTGTTGTTTCATTATTGGCTAGATTGAAGTTGGAAACAACTTGTAGCTTCATTCCAAACTCGTTTGAAGTTGAAAACAACTTGTAGCTTCATTTTCGGTTGTTTAAAATTAGAATCAACTTTTAGTTTCATTCTTGACTCGTTTCAGCCTGTAAACAACTTGTTGCTTCATTATTGGCTAGATCGAAGTTGGAAACAACTTGTAGCTTCATTCTAGACTCGTTTGAAGTTGAAAACAATTTGTAGTTTCATTCTTGACTCGTTTGAGCCCGGAAACAACTTGTTGTTTCATTATTGGCTGGATTGAAGTTGGAAACGACTTGTAGATTCATTCCAGACTCGTTTGAAGTTGAACACAACTTGTAGCTTCATTTTCGGTTGTTTAAATTAGAATCAACTTGTAGTTTCATTATTGACTCGTTTGAGCCTGTAAACAACTTGTTGCTTCATTATTGGTTAGATTGAAGTTGGAAACAACTTGTAGCTTCATTCTAGACTCGTTTGAAGTGAAAACAATTTGTAGCTTCATTTTCGGTTGTTAAAATTAGAATCAACTTGTAGTTCATTCTTGACTCGTTTGAGCCCGGAAACAACTTGTTGCTTCATTATTGGCTGGATTGAAGTTGGAACAACATCTAGCTTCATTCCAGACTCGTTTAGAGTTGAAAACAACTTGTAACTTCATTTTCAGTTGTTTAAAATTAGAATCAACTTGTAGTTTCATTCTTGACTCGTTTGAGCCTGTAAACAACTTGTTGCTTCATTATTGGCTAGATTGAAGTAGGATACAACTTGTAGCTTCATTCTAGACTCGTTTGAAGTTGAAAACAATTTGTAGCTTCATTTTCGGTGTTTAAAATTAGAATCAACTTTTAGTTTCATTCTTGACTCGTTGAGCCTCTGGAAACAACTTGTTGTTTCATTATGGCTAGATTGAAGTTGGGAAACAACTTGTAGCTTCATTCCAAACTCGTTTGAAGTTGAAAACAACTTGTAGCTTCATTTTCGGTTGTTTAAAATTAGAATCAACTTTTAGTTTCATTCTTGACTCGTTTCAGCCTGTAAACAACTTGTTGCTTCATTATTGGCTAGATCGAAGTTGGAAACAACTTGTAGCTTCATTCGATACTCGTTTGAAGTTTGAAAACAATTTGTAGTTTCATTCTTGACTCGTTGAGCCCGGAAACAACTTGTTGCTTCATTATTGGATGGATTGAAGTTGAAACGACTTGTAGCTTCATTCCAGACTCGTTTGAAGTTGAACACAACTTGTAGCTTCATTTTCGGTTGTTTAAAATTAGAATCAACTTGTAGTTTCATTCTTGACCGTTTGAGCCTGTAAACAACTTGTTGCTTCATTATTGGCTAGATTGAAGTTGGATACAACTTGTAGCTTCATTCCAGACTCGTTTTGAAGTTGAAAACAATTTGTAGCTTCATTTCGGTTGTTTAAAATTAGAATCAACTTGTAGTTTCATTCTTGACTCGTTTGAGCCTGGAAACAACTTGTGATAATTATGGCTAGATTGAAGTTGGAAACAACTTGTAGCTCATTCCAAACTCGTTTGAAGTTGAAAACAACTTGTAGCTTCATTTCGGTTGTTTAAATTAGAGTCAACTTTTTAGTTTCATTCTTGGACTCGTTTCAGCCTGTAAACAACTTGTTGCTTCATTATTGGCTAGATCGAAGTTGGAAACAACTTGTAGCTTCATTCTAGACTCGTTTGAAGTTGAAAACAATTGTAGTTTCATTCTTGACTCGTTTGAGCCCGGAAACAACTTGTTGTTTCATTATTGGCTGGATTGAAGTTGGAAACGACTGTAGCTTCATTCCAGACTCGTTTGAAGTTGAACACAACTTGTTAGCTTCATTTCGGTTGTTTAAAATTAGAATCAACTTGTAGTTTCATTCTTGACTCGTTTGAGCCTGTAAACAACTTGTTGCTTCATTATTGGCTAGATTGAAGTTGGATACAACTTGTAGCTTCATTCTAGACTCGTTTGAAGTTGAAAACAATTTTAGCTTCATTTTCGGTTGTTAAAATTAGAATCAACTGTAGTTTCATTCTTGACTCGTTTGAGCCCTGGAAACAACTTGTTGCTTCATTATTGGCTGGATTGAAGTGGAAACAACATTGTAGCTTCATTCCAGACTCGTTTGAAGTTGAAAACAACTTGTAGCTTCATTTTCGGTTGTTTAAAATTAGAATCAACTTTTAGTTTCATTCTTGACTCGTTTCAGCCTGTAAACAACTTGTTGCTTCATTATTGGCTAGATTGAAGTTGGAAACAACTTGTAGCTTCATTCTAGACTCGTTTGAAGTTGAAAACAATTTGTAGTTTCATTCTTGACTCGTTTGAGCCCGGAAACAACTTGTTGTTTCATTATTGGCTGGATTGAAGTTGGAAACAACTTGTAGCTTCATTCCAGACTCGTTTGAAGTTGAACACAACTTGTAGCTTCATTTTCGGTTGTTTAAAATTAGAATCAACTTGTAGTTTCATTCTTGACTCGTTTGAGCCTTAAACAACTTGTTGCTTCATTATTGGCTAGATTGAAGTTGGAAACAACTTGTAGCTTCATTCCAGACTCGTTTGAAGTTGAAAACAATTTGTAGCTTCATTTTCGGTTGTTTAAAATTAGAATCAACTTGTAGTTTCATTCTTGACTCGTTTGAGCCTGTAAACAACTTGTTGCTTCATTATTGGCTAGATTGAAGTTGGAAACAACTTGTAGCTTCATTCCAGACTCGTTTGAAGTTGAAAACAAATTGTAGCTTCATTTTCGGTTGTTTAAAATTAGAATCAACTTGTAGTTTCATTCTTGACTCGTTTGAGCCTGTAAACAACTTGTTGCTTCATTATGGTTAGATTGAAGTTGGAAACAACTGTAGCTTCATTCTAGACTCGGTTGAAGTTGAAAAACATTTGTAGCTTCATTTTCGGTTGTTTAAAATTAGAATCAACTTTAGTTTCATTCTTGATCGTTTAAGCCTGTAAACAACTTGTTGCTTCATTATTGGCTAGATCGAAGTTGCGAAACAACTTGTAGCTTCATTCGAGACTCGTTTGAAGTTGAAAACAATTTGTAGTTTCATTCTTGACTCGTTTGAGCCGAAACAACTGTTGTTCATTATTGGATGGATTGAAGTTGGAAACGACTTGTAGCTTCATTCCAGACTCGTTTGAAGTTGAAACACAACTTGTAGCTTCATTTCGTTGTTTAAATTAGAATCAACTTGTAGTTTCATTCTTGACTCGTTTGAGCCTGTAAACAACTTGTTGCTTCATTATTGGCTAGATTGAAGTTGGAAACAACTTGTAGCTTCATTCTAGACTCGTTTGAAGTTGAAAACAATTTGTAGCTTCATTTTCGGTTGTTTAAAATTAGAATCAACTTGTAGTTTCATTCTTGACTCGTTTGAGCCCGGAAACAACTTGTTGCTTCATTATTGGCTGGATTGAAGTTGGAAACAACATGTAGCTTCATTCCAGACTCGTTTGAAGTTGAAAACAACTTGTAGCTTCATTTTCGGTTGTTTAAAATTAGAATCAACTTGTAGTTTCATTCTTGACTCGTTTGAGCCTGTAAACAACTTGTTGCTTCATTATTGGCTAGATTGAAGTTGGAAACAACTTGTAGCTTCATTCTAGACTCGTTTGAAGTTGAAAACAATTTGTAGCTTCATTTTCGGTTGTTTAAAATTAGAATCAACTTGTAGTTTCATTCTTGACTCGTTTGAGCCTCGGAAACAACTTGTTGCTTCATTATTGGCTAGATTGAAGTTGGAAACAACTTGTAGCTTCATTCCAAACTCGTTTGAAGTTGAAAACAACTTGTAGCTTCATTTTCGGTTGTTTAAAATTAGAATCAACTTTTAGTTTCATTCTTGACTCGTTTGAGCCTGTAAACAACTTGTTGCTTCATTATTGGCTAGATCGAAGTTGGAAACAACTTGTAGCTTCATTCTAGACTCGTTTGAAGTTGAAAACAATTTGTAGTTTCATTCTTGACTCGTTTGAGCCGGAAACAACTTGTTGCTTCATTATTGGCTGGATTGAAGTTGGAAACAACTTGTAGCTTCATTCCAGACTCGTTTGAAGTTGAAAACAACTTGTAGCTTCATTTTCAGTTGTTTAAAATTAGAATCAACTTGTAGTTTCATTCTTGACTCGTTTGAGCCTGTAAACAACTTGTTGCTTCATTATTGGCTAGATTGAAGTTGGAAACAACTTGTAGCTTCATTCTAGACTCGTTTGAAGTTGAAAACAATTTGTAGCTTCATTTTCGGTTGTTTAAAATTAGAATCAACTTGTAGTTTCATTCTTGACTCGTTTGAGCCTGGAAACAACTTGTTGCTTCATTATTGGCTAGATTGAAGTTGGAAACAACTTGTAGCTTCATTCCAACTCGTTTGAAGTTGAAAACAACTTGTAGCTTCATTTTCGGTTGTTTAAAATTAGAATCAACTTTAGTTTCATTCTTGACTCGTTTCAGCCTGTAAACAACTTGTTGCTTCATTATTGGCTAGATCGAAGTTGGAAACAACTTGTAGCTTCATTCTAGACTCGTTTGAAGTTGAAAACAATTTGTAGTTTCATTCTTGACTCGTTTGAGCCCGGAAACAACTTGTTGTTTCATTATTGGCTGGATTGAAGTTGGAAACAACTTGTAGCTTCATTCCAGACTCGTTTGAAGTTGAACACAACTTGTAGCTTCATTTTCGGTTGTTTAAAATTAGAATCAACTTGTAGTTTCATTCTTGACTCGTTTGAGCCTGTAAACAACTTGTTGCTTCATTATTGGCTAGATTGAAGTTGGATACAACTTGTAGCTTCATTCTAGACTCGTTTGAAGTTGAAAACAATTTGTAGCTTCATTTTCGGTTGTTTAAAATTAGAATCAACTTGTAGTTTCATTCTTGACTCGTTTGAGCCCTGGAAACAACTTGTTGCTTCATTATTGGCTAGATTGAAGTTGGAAACAACTTGTAGCTTCATTCCAAACTCGTTTGAAGTTGAAAACAACTTGTAGCTTCATTTTCGGTTGTTTAAAATTAGAATCAACTTTAGTTTCATTCTTGACTCGTTTGAGCCTGTAAACAACTTGTTGCTTCATTATTGGCTAGATCGAAGTTGGAAACAACTTGTAGCTTCATTCTAGACTCGTTTGAAGTTGAAAACAATTTGTAGTTTCATTCTTGACTCGTTTGAGCCCGGAAACAACTTGTTGTTTCATTATTGGCTGGATTGAAGTTGGAAACGACTTGTAGCTTCATTCCAGACTCGTTTGAAGTTGAACACAACTTGTAGCTTCATTTTCGGTTGTTTAAAATTAGAATCAACTTGTAGTTTCATTCTTGACTCGTTTGAGCCTGTAAACAACTTGTTGCTTCATTATTGGTTAGATTGAAGTTGGAAACAACTTGTAGCTTCATTCTAGACTCGTTTGAAGTTGAAAACAATTTGTAGCTTCATTTTCGGTTGTTTAAAATTAGAATCAACTTGTAGTTTCATTCTTGACTCGTTTGAGCCCGGAAACAACTTGTTGCTTCATTATTGGCTGGATTGAAGTTGGAAACAACATGTAGCTTCATTCCAGACTCGTTTGAAGTTGAAAACAACTTGTAGCTTCATTTTCAGTTGTTTAAAATTAGAATCAACTTGTAGTTTCATTCTTGACTCGTTTGAGCCTGTAAACAACTTGTTGCTTCATTATTGGCTAGATTGAAGTTGGATACAACTTGTAGCTTCATTCTAGACTCGTTTGAAGTTGAAAACAATTTGTAGCTTCATTTTCGGTTGTTTAAAATTAGAATCAACTTGTAGTTTCATTCTTGACTCGTTTGAGCCTGGAAACAACTTGTTGCTTCATTATTGGCTAGATTGAAGTTGGAAACAACTTGTAGCTTCATTCCAAACTCGTTTGAAGTTGAAAACAACTTGTAGCTTCATTTTCGGTTGTTTAAAATTAGAATCAACTTTTAGTTTCATTCTTGACTCGTTTCAGCCTGTAAACAACTTGTTGCTTCATTATTGGCTAGATCGAAGTTGGAAACAACTTGTAGCTTCATTCTAGACTCGTTTGAAGTTGAAAACAATTTGTAGTTTCATTCTTGACTCGTTTGAGCCCGGAAACAACTTGTTGCTTCATTATTGGCTGGATTGAAGTTGGAAACGACTTGTAGCTTCATTCCAGACTCGTTTGAAGTTGAACACAACTTGTAGCTTCATTTTCGGTTGTTTAAAATTAGAATCAACTTGTAGTTTCATTCTTGACTCGTTTGAGCCTGTAAACAACTTGTTGCTTCATTATTGGCTAGATTGAAGTGGAAACAACTTGTAGCTTCATTCTAGACTCGTTTGAAGTTGAAAACAATTTGTAGCTTCATTTTCGGTTGTTTAAAATTAGAATCAACTTGTAGTTTCATTCTTGACTCGTTTGAGCCTGGAAACAACTTGTTGCTTCATTATTGGCTAGATTGAAGTTGGAAACAACTTGTAGCTTCATTCCAGACTCGTTTGAAGTTGAAAACAACTTGTAGCTTCATTTTCGGTTGTTTAAAATTAGAATCAACTTTTAGTTTCATTCTTGACTCGTTTGAGCCTGTAAACAACTTGTTGCTTCATTATTGGCTAGATCGAAGTTGGAAACAACTTGTAGCTTCATTCTAGACTCGTTTGAAGTTGAAAACAATTTGTAGTTTCATTCTTGACTCGTTTGAGCCCGGAAACAACTTGTTGCTTCATTATTGGCTGGATTGAAGTTGGAAACAACTTGTAGCTTCATTCCAGACTCGTTTGAAGTTGAAACAACTTGTAGCTTCATTTTCGGTTGTTTAAAATTAGAATCAACTTGTAGTTTCATTCTTGACTCGTTTGAGCCTGTAAACAACTTGTTGCTTCATTATTGGCTAGATTGAAGTTGGAAACAACTTGTAGCTTCATTCTAGACTCGTTTGAAGTTGAAAACAATTTGTAGCTTCATTTTCGGTTGTTTAAAATTAGAATCAACTTGTAGTTTCATTCTTGACTCGTTTGAGCCTGGAAACAACTTGTTGCTTCATTATTGGCTAGATTGAAGTTGGAAACAACTTGTAGCTTCATTCCAGACTCGTTTGAAGTTGAAAACAACTTGTAGCTTCATTTTCGGTTGTTTAAAATTAGAATCAACTTTTAGTTTCATTCTTGACTCGTTTGAGCCTGTAAACAACTTGTTGCTTCATTATTGGCTAGATTGAAGTTGGAAACAACTTGTAGCTTCATTCTAGACTCGTTTGAAGTTGAAAACAATTTGTAGTTTCATTCTTGACTCGTTTGAGCCCGGAAACAACTTGTTGTTTCATTATTGGCTGGATTGAAGTTGGAAACAACTTGTAGCTTCATTCCAGACTCGTTTGAAGTTGAACACAACTTGTAGCTTCATTTTCGGTTGTTTAAAATTAGAATCAACTTGTAGTTTCATTCTTGACTCGTTTGAGCCTGTAAACAACTTGTTGCTTCATTATTGGCTAGATTGAAGTTGGAAACAACTTGTAGCTTCATTCTAGACTCGTTTGAAGTTGAAAACAATTTGTAGCTTCATTTTCGGTTGTTTAAAATTAGAATCAACTTGTAGTTTCATTCTTGACTCGTTTGAGCCCGGAAACAACTTGTTGCTTCATTATTGGCTGGATTGAAGTTGGAAACAACTTGTAGCTTCATTCCAGACTCGTTTGAAGTTGAAAACAACTTGTAGCTTCATTTTCGGTTGTTTAAAATTAGAATCAACTTGTAGTTTCATTCTTGACTCGTTTGAGCCTGTAAACAACTTGTTGCTTCATTATTGGCTAGATTGAAGTTGGAAACAACTTGTAGCTTCATTCTAGACTCGTTTGAAGTTGAAAACAATTTGTAGTTTCATTCTTGACTCGTTTGAGCCCGGAAACAACTTGTTGTTTCATTATTGGCTGGATTGAAGTTGGAAACAACTTGTAGCTTCATTCCAGACTCGTTTGAAGTTGAAAACAACTTGTAGCTTCATTTTCGGTTGTTTAAAATTAGAATCAACTTGTAGTTTCATTCTTGACTCGTTTGAGCCTGTAAACAACTTGTTGCTTCATTATTGGCTAGATTGAAGTTGGAAACAACTTGTAGCTTCATTCTAGACTCGTTTGAAGTTGAAAACAATTTGTAGCTTCATTTTCGGTTGTTTAAAATTAGAATCAACTTGTAGTTTCATTCTTGACTCGTTTGAGCCCGGAAACAACTTGTTGCTTCATTATTGGCTGGATTGAAGTTGGAAACAACTTGTAGCTTCATTCCAGACTCGTTTGAAGTTGAAAACAACTTGTAGCTTCATTTTCGGTTGTTTAAAATTAGAATCAACTTGTAGTTTCATTCTTGACTCGTTTGAGCCTGTAAACAACTTGTTGCTTCATTATTGGCTAGATTGAAGTTGGATACAACTTGTAGCTTCATTCTAGACTCGTTTGAAGTTGAAAACAATTTGTAGCTTCATTTTCGGTTGTTTAAAATTAGAATCAACTTGTAGTTTCATTCTTGACTCGTTTGAGCCTCTGGAAACAACTTGTTGTTTCATTATTGGCTAGATTGAAGTTGGAAACAACTTGTAGCTTCATTCCAACTCGTTTGAAGTTGAAAACAACTTGTAGCTTCATTTTCGGTTGTTTAAAATTAGAATCAACTTTTAGTTTCATTCTTGACTCGTTTCAGCCTGTAAACAACTTGTTGCTTCATTATTGGCTAGATCGAAGTTGGAAACAACTTGTAGCTTCATTCTAGACTCGTTTGAAGTTGAAAACAATTTGTAGTTTCATTCTTGACTCGTTTGAGCCCGGAAACAACTTGTTGTTTCATTATTGGCTGGATTGAAGTTGGAAACGACTTGTAGCTTCATTCCAGACTCGTTTGAAGTTGAACACAACTTGTAGCTTCATTTTCGGTTGTTTAAAATTAGAATCAACTTGTAGTTTCATTCTTGACTCGTTTGAGCCTGTAAACAACTTGTTGCTTCATTATTGGCTAGATTGAAGTTGGAAACAACTTGTAGCTTCATTCTAGACTCGTTTGAAGTTGAAAACAATTTGTAGCTTCATTTTCGGTTGTTTAAAATTAGAATCAACTTGTAGTTTCATTCTTGACTCGTTTGAGCCTGGAAACAACTTGTTGCTTCATTATTGGCTAGATTGAAGTTGGAAACAACTTGTAGCTTCATTCCAGACTCGTTTGAAGTTGAAAACAACTTGTAGCTTCATTTTCGGTTGTTTAAAATTAGAATCAACTTTTAGTTTCATTCTTGACTCGTTTCAGCCTGTAAACAACTTGTTGCTTCATTATTGGCTAGATCGAAGTTGGAAACAACTTGTAGCTTCATTCTAGACTCGTTTGAAGTTGAAAACAATTTGTAGTTTCATTCTTGACTCGTTTGAGCCCGGAAACAACTTGTTGTTTCATTATTGGCTGGATTGAAGTTGGAAACAACTTGTAGCTTCATTCCAGACTCGTTTGAAGTTGAACACAACTTGTAGCTTCATTTTCGGTTGTTTAAAATTAGAATCAACTTGTAGTTTCATTCTTGACTCGTTTGAGCCTGTAAACAACTTGTTGCTTCATTATTGGTTGGATTGAAGTTGGAAACAACTTGTAGCTTCATTCTAGACTCGTTTGAAGTGGAAAACAATTTGTAGCTTCATTTTCGGTTGTTTAAAATTAGAATCAACTTGTAGTTTCATTCTTGACTCGTTTGAGCCCGGAAACAACTTGTTGCTTCATTATTGGCTGGATTGAAGTTGGAAACAACATGTAGCTTCATTCCAGACTCGTTTGAGTTGAAAACAACTTGTAGCTTCATTTTCGGTTGTTTAAAATTAGAATCAACTTGTAGTTTCATTCTTGACTCGTTTGAGCCTGTAAACAACTTGTTGCTTCATTATTGGCTAGATTGAAGTTGGATACAACTTGTAGCTTCATTCTAGACTCGTTTGAAGTTGAAAACAATTTGTAGCTTCATTTTCGGTTGTTTAAAATTAGAATCAACTTGTAGTTTCATTCTTGACTCGTTTGAGCCTCGGAAACAACTTGTTGCTTCATTATTGGCTAGATTGAAGTTGGAAACAACTTGTAGCTTCATTCCAAACTCGTTTGAAGTTGAAAACAACTTGTAGCTTCATTTTCGGTTGTTTAAAATTAGAATCAACTTTTAGTTTCATTCTTGACTCGTTTCAGCCTGTAAACAACTTGTTGCTTCATTATTGGCTAGATCGAAGTTGGAAACAACTTGTAGCTTCATTCTAGACTCGTTTGAAGTTGAAAACAATTTGTAGTTTCATTCTTGACTCGTTTGAGCCCGGAAACAACTTGTTGTTTCATTATTGGCTGGATTGAAGTTGGAAACAACTTGTAGCTTCATTCCAGACTCGTTTGAAGTTGAACACAACTTGTAGCTTCATTTTCGGTTGTTTAAAATTAGAATCAACTTGTAGTTTCATTCTTGACTCGTTTGAGCCTGTAAACAACTTGTTGCTTCATTATTGGCTAGATTGAAGTTGGAAACAACTTGTAGCTTCATTCTAGACTCGTTTGAAGTTGAAAACAATTTGTAGCTTCATTTTCGGTTGTTTAAAATTAGAATCAACTTGTAGTTTCATTCTTGACTCGTTTGAGCCCGGAAACAACTTGTTGCTTCATTATTGGCTGGATTGAAGTTGGAAACAACTTGTAGCTTCATTCCAGACTCGTTTGAAGTTGAAAACAACTTGTAGCTTCATTTTCGGTTGTTTAAAATTAGAATCAACTTGTAGTTTCATTCTTGACTCGTTTGAGCCTGTAAACAACTTGTTGCTTCATTATTGGCTAGATTGAAGTTGGATACAACTTGTAGCTTCATTCTAGACTCGTTTGAAGTTGAAAACAATTTGTAGCTTCATTTTCGGTTGTTTAAAATTAGAATCAACTTGTAGTTTCATTCTTGACTCGTTTGAGCCTGGAAACAACTTGTTGCTTCATTATTGGCTAGATTGAAGTTGGAAACAACTTGTAGCTTCATTCCAAACTCGTTTGAAGTTGAAAACAACTTGTAGCTTCATTTTCGGTTGTTTAAAATTAGAATCAACTTTTAGTTTCATTCTTGACTCGTTTCAGCCTGTAAACAACTTGTTGCTTCATTATTGGCTAGATCGAAGTTGGAAACAACTTGTAGCTTCATTCTAGACTCGTTTGAAGTTGAAAACAATTTGTAGTTTCATTCTTGACTCGTTTGAGCCCGGAAACAACTTGTTGTTTCATTATTGGCTGGATTGAAGTTGGAAACGACTTGTAGCTTCATTCCAGACTCGTTTGAAGTTGAACACAACTTGTAGCTTCATTTTCGGTTGTTTAAAATTAGAATCAACTTGTAGTTTCATTCTTGACTCGTTTGAGCCTGTAAACAACTTGTTGCTTCATTATTGGCTAGATTGAAGTTGGAAACAACTTGTAGCTTCATTCTAGACTCGTTTGAAGTTGAAAACAATTTGTAGCTTCATTTTCGGTTGTTTAAAATTAGAATCAACTTGTAGTTTCATTCTTGACTCGTTTGAGCCCGGAAACAACTTGTTGCTTCATTATTGGCTGGATTGAAGTTGGAAACAACATGTAGCTTCATTCCAGACTCGTTTGAAGTTGAAAACAATTTGTAGCTTCATTTTCAGTTGTTTAAAATTAGAATCAACTTGTAGTTTCATTCTTGACTCGTTTGAGCCTGTAAACAACTTGTTGCTTCATTATTGGCTAGATTGAAGTTGGAAACAACTTGTAGCTTCATTCTAGACTCGTTTGAAGTTGAAAACAATTTGTAGCTTCATTTTCGGTTGTTTAAAATTAGAATCAACTTGTAGTTTCATTCTTGACTCGTTTGAGCCCTGGAAACAACTTGTTGCTTCATTATTGGCTAGATTGAAGTTGGAAACAACTTGTAGCTTCATTCCAGACTCGTTTGAAGTTGAAAACAACTTGTAGCTTCATTTTCGGTTGTTTAAAATTAGAATCAACTTTTAGTTTCATTCTTGACTCGTTTCAGCCTGTAAACAACTTGTTGCTTCATTATTGGCTAGATCGAAGTTGGAAACAACTTGTAGCTTCATTCTAGACTCGTTTGAAGTTGAAAACAATTTGTAGTTTCATTCTTGACTCGTTTGAGCCCGGAAACAACTTGTTGCTTCATTATTGGCTGGATTGAAGTTGGAAACGACTTGTAGCTTCATTCCAGACTCGTTTGAAGTTGAACACAACTTGTAGCTTCATTTTCGGTTGTTTAAAATTAGAATCAACTTGTAGTTTCATTCTTGACTCGTTTGAGCCTGTAAACAACTTGTTGCTTCATTATTGGCTAGATTGAAGTTGGAAACAACTTGTAGCTTCATTCTAGACTCGTTTGAAGTTGAAAACAATTTGTAGCTTCATTTTCGGTTGTTTAAAATTAGAATCAACTTGTAGTTTCATTCTTGACTCGTTTGAGCCTGTAAACAACTTGTTGCTTCATTATTGGCTAGATTGAAGTTGGAAACAACTTGTAGCTTCATTCCAGACTCGTTTGAAGTTGAAAACAACTTGTAGCTTCATTTTCGGTTGTTTAAAATTAGAATCAACTTTTAGTTTCATTCTTGACTCGTTTGAGCCTGTAAACAACTTGTTGCTTCATTATTGGCTAGATTGAAGTTGGAAACAACTTGTAGCTTCATTCTAGACTCGTTTGAAGTTGAAAACAATTTGTAGTTTCATTCTTGACTCGTTTGAGCCCGGAAACAACTTGTTGCTTCATTATTGGCTGGATTGAAGTTGGAAACAACTTGTAGCTTCATTCCAGACTCGTTTGAAGTTGAACACAACTTGTAGCTTCATTTTCGGTTGTTTAAAATTAGAATCAACTTGTAGTTTCATTCTTGACTCGTTTGAGCCTGTAAACAACTTGTTGCTTCATTATTGGCTAGATTGAAGTTGGAAACAACTTGTAGCTTCATTCTAGACTCGTTTGAAGTTGAAAACAATTGTAGCTTCATTTTCGGTTGTTTAAAATTAGAATCAACTTGTAGTTTCATTCTTGACTCGTTTGAGCCTCTGGAAACAACTTGTTGCTTCATTATTGGCTAGATTGAAGTTGGAAACAACTTGTAGCTTCATTCCAACTCGTTTGAAGTTGAAAACAACTTGTAGCTTCATTTTCGGTTGTTTAAAATTAGAATCAACTTTTAGTTTCATTCTTGACTCGTTTCAGCCTGTAAACAACTTGTTGCTTCATTATTGGCTAGATCGAAGTTGGAAACAACTTGTAGCTTCATTCTAGACTCGTTTGAAGTTGAAAACAATTTGTAGTTTCATTCTTGACTCGTTTGAGCCCGGAAACAACTTGTTGTTTCATTATTGGCTGGATTGAAGTTGGAAACGACTTGTAGCTTCATTCCAGACTCGTTTGAAGTTGAACACAACTTGTAGCTTCATTTTCGGTTGTTTAAAATTAGAATCAACTTGTAGTTTCATTCTTGACTCGTTTGAGCCTGTAAACAACTTGTTGCTTCATTATTGGCTAGATTGAAGTTGGAAACAACTTGTAGCTTCATTCTAGACTCGTTTGAAGTTGAAAACAATTTGTAGCTTCATTTTCGGTTGTTTAAAATTAGAATCAACTTGTAGTTTCATTCTTGACTCGTTTGAGCCCGGAAACAACTTGTTGCTTCATTATTGGCTGGATTGAAGTTGGAAACAACATGTAGCTTCATTCCAGACTCGTTTGAAGTTGAAAACAACTTGTAGCTTCATTTTCAGTTGTTTAAAATTAGAATCAACTTGTAGTTTCATTCTTGACTCGTTTGAGCCTGTAAACAACTTGTTGCTTCATTATTGGCTAGATTGAAGTTGGATACAACTTGTAGCTTCATTCTAGACTCGTTTGAAGTTGAAAACAATTTGTAGCTTCATTTTCGGTTGTTTAAAATTAGAATCAACTTGTAGTTTCATTCTTGACTCGTTTGAGCCCTGGAAACAACTTGTTGCTTCATTATTGGCTAGATTGAAGTTGGAAACAACTTGTAGCTTCATTCCAGACTCGTTTGAAGTTGAAAACAACTTGTAGCTTCATTTTCGGTTGTTTAAAATTAGAATCAACTTTAGTTTCATTCTTGACTCGTTTCAGCCTGTAAACAACTTGTTGCTTCATTATTGGCTAGATCGAAGTTGGAAACAACTTGTAGCTTCATTCTAGACTCGTTTGAAGTTGAAAACAATTTGTAGTTTCATTCTTGACTCGTTTGAGCCCGGAAACAACTTGTTGTTTCATTATTGGCTGGATTGAAGTTGGAAACAACTTGTAGCTTCATTCCAGACTCGTTTGAAGTTGAACACAACTTGTAGCTTCATTTTCGGTTGTTTAAAATTAGAATCAACTTGTAGTTTCATTCTTGACTCGTTTGAGCCTGTAAACAACTTGTTGCTTCATTATTGGCTAGATTGAAGTTGGAAACAACTTGTAGCTTCATTCTAGACTCGTTTGAAGTTGAAAACAATTTGTAGCTTCATTTTCGGTTGTTTAAAATTAGAATCAACTTGTAGTTTCATTCTTGACTCGTTTGAGCCCTGGAAACAACTTGTTGCTTCATTATTGGCTAGATTGAAGTTGGAAACAACTTGTAGCTTCATTCCAAACTCGTTTGAAGTTGAAAACAACTTGTAGCTTCATTTTCGGTTGTTTAAAATTAGAATCAACTTTTAGTTTCATTCTTGACTCGTTTCAGCCTGTAAACAACTTGTTGCTTCATTATTGGCTAGATCGAAGTTGGAAACAACTTGTAGCTTCATTCTAGACTCGTTTGAAGTTGAAAACAATTTGTAGTTTCATTCTTGACTCGTTTGAGCCCGGAAACAACTTGTTGCTTCATTATTGGCTGGATTGAAGTTGGAAACAACTTGTAGCTTCATTCCAGACTCGTTTGAAGTTGAACACAACTTGTAGCTTCATTTTCGGTTGTTTAAAATTAGAATCAACTTGTAGTTTCATTCTTGACTCGTTTGAGCCTGTAAACAACTTGTTGCTTCATTATTGGCTAGATTGAAGTTGGAAACAACTTGTAGCTTCATTCTAGACTCGTTTGAAGTTGAAAACAATTGTAGCTTCATTTTCGGTTGTTTAAAATTAGAATCAACTTGTAGTTTCATTCTTGACTCGTTTGAGCCCTGGAAACAACTTGTTGCTTCATTATTGGCTAGATTGAAGTTGGAAACAACTTGTAGCTTCATTCCAGACTCGTTTGAAGTTGAAAACAACTTGTAGCTTCATTTTCGGTTGTTTAAAATTAGAATCAACTTTTAGTTTCATTCTTGACTCGTTTGAGCCTGTAAACAACTTGTTGCTTCATTATTGGCTAGATTGAAGTTGGAAACAACTTGTAGCTTCATTCTAGACTCGTTTGAAGTTGAAAACAACTTGTAGCTTCATTTTCGGTTGTTTAAAATTAGAATCAACTTTTAGTTTCATTCTTGACTCGTTTGAGCCTGTAAACAACTTGTTGCTTCATTATTGGCTAGATTGAAGTTGGAAACAACTTGTAGCTTCATTCTAGACTCGTTTGAAGTTGAAAACAATTTGTAGTTTCATTCTTGACTCGTTTGAGCCCGGAAACAACTTGTTGCTTCATTATTGGCTGGATTGAAGTTGGAAACAACTTGTAGCTTCATTCCAGACTCGTTTGAAGTTGAACACAACTTGTAGCTTCATTTTCGGTTGTTTAAAATTAGAATCAACTTGTAGTTTCATTCTTGACTCGTTTGAGCCTGTAAACAACTTGTTGCTTCATTATTGGCTAGATTGAAGTTGGAAACAACTTGTAGCTTCATTCAGACTCGTTTGAAGTTGAAAACAATTTGTAGCTTCATTTTCGGTTGTTTAAAATTAGAATCAACTTGTAGTTTCATTCTTGACTCGTTTGAGCCTGTAAACAACTTGTTGCTTCATTATTGGCTAGATTGAAGTTGGAAACAACTTGTAGCTTCATTCTAGACTCGTTTGAAGTTGAAAACAATTTGTAGCTTCATTTTCAGTTGTTTAAAATTAGAATCAACTTGTAGTTTCATTCTTGACTCGTTTGAGCCGGAAACAACTTGTTGCTTCATTATTGGCTGGATTGAAGTTGGAAACAACTTGTAGCTTCATTCCAGACTCGTTTGAAGTTGAAAACAACTTGTAGCTTCATTTTCGGTTGTTTAAAATTAGAATCAACTTTAGTTTCATTCTTGACTCGTTTCAGCCTGTAAACAACTTGTTGCTTCATTATTGGCTAGATCGAAGTTGGAAACAACTTGTAGCTTCATTCTAGACTCGTTTGAAGTTGAAAACAATTTGTAGTTTCATTCTTGACTCGTTTGAGCCCGAAAACAACTTGTTGTTTCATTATTGGCTGGATTGAAGTTGGAAACGACTTGTAGCTTCATTCCAGACTCGTTTGAAGTTGAACACAACTTGTAGCTTCATTTTCGGTTGTTTAAAATTAGAATCAACTTGTAGTTTCATTCTTGACTCGTTTGAGCCCTGTAAACAACTTGTTGCTTCATTATTGGCTGGATTGAAGTTGGAAACAACTTGTAGCTTCATTCCAGACTCGTTTGAAGTTGAAACAACTTGTAGCTTCATTTTCGGTTGTTTAAAATTAGAATCAACTTGTAGTTTCATTCTTGACTCGTTTGAGCCTGTAAACAACTTGTTGCTTCATTATTGGCTAGATTGAAGTTGGAAACAACTTGTAGCTTCATTCCAGACTCGTTTGAAGTTGAAAACAATTTGTAGCTTCATTTTCGGTTGTTTAAAATTAGAATCAACTTGTAGTTTCATTCTTGACTCGTTTGAGCCTGTAAACAACTTGTTGCTTCATTATTGGCTAGATTGAAGTTGGAAACAACTTGTAGCTTCATTCTAGACTCGTTTGAAGTTGAAAACAATTTGTAGCTTCATTTTCGGTTGTTTAAAATTAGAATCAACTTGTAGTTTCATTCTTGACTCGTTTGAGCCTGGAAACAACTTGTTGCTTCATTATTGGCTAGATTGAAGTTGGAAACAACTTGTAGCTTCATTCCAGACTCGTTTGAAGTTGAAAACAACTTGTAGCTTCATTTTCGGTTGTTTAAAATTAGAATCAACTTTTAGTTTCATTCTTGACTCGTTTCAGCCTGTAAACAACTTGTTGCTTCATTATTGGCTAGATTGAAGTTGGAAACAACTTGTAGCTTCATTCTAGACTCGTTTGAAGTTGAAAACAATTTGTAGTTTCATTCTTGACTCGTTTGAGCCCGGAAACAACTTGTTGCTTCATTATTGGCTGGATTGAAGTTGGAAACGACTTGTAGCTTCATTCCAGACTCGTTTGAAGTTGAACACAACTTGTAGCTTCATTTTCGGTTGTTTAAAATTAGAATCAACTTGTAGTTTCATTCTTGACTCGTTTGAGCCTGGAAACAACTTGTTGCTTCATTATTGGCTAGATTGAAGTTGGAAACAACTTGTAGCTTCATTCTAGACTCGTTTGAAGTTGAAAACAACTTGTAGCTTCATTTTCGGTTGTTTAAAATTAGAATCAACTTTTAGTTTCATTCTTGACTCGTTTGAGCCTGTAAACAACTTGTTGCTTCATTATTGGCTAGATTGAAGTTGGAAACAACTTGTAGCTTCATTCTAGACTCGTTTGAAGTTGAAAACAATTTGTAGTTTCATTCTTGACTCGTTTGAGCCCGGAAACAACTTGTTGCTTCATTATTGGCTGGATTGAAGTTGGAAACAACTTGTAGCTTCATTCCAGACTCGTTTGAAGTTGAACACAACTTGTAGCTTCATTTTCGGTTGTTTAAAATTAGAATCAACTTGTAGTTTCATTCTTGACTCGTTTGAGCCTGTAAACAACTTGTTGCTTCATTATTGGCTAGATTGAAGTTGGAAACAACTTGTAGCTTCATTCCAGACTCGTTTGAAGTTGAAAACAATTTGTAGCTTCATTTTCGGTTGTTTAAAATTAGAATCAACTTGTAGTTTCATTCTTGACTCGTTTGAGCCTGTAAACAACTTGTTGCTTCATTATTGGCTAGATTGAAGTTGGAAACAACTTGTAGCTTCATTCTAGACTCGTCTGAAGCTGAAAACAATTTGTAGCTTCATTTTCAGTTGTTTAAAATTAGAATCAACTTGTAGTTTCATTCTTGACTCGTTTGAGCCTGGAAACAACTTGTTGCTTCATTATTGGCTGGATTGAAGTTGGAAACAACTTGTAGCTTCATTCCAGACTCGTTTGAAGTTGAAAACAACTTGTAGCTTCATTTTCGGTTGTTTAAAATTAGAATCAACTTTTAGTTTCATTCTTGACTCGTTTCAGCCTGTAAACAACTTGTTGCTTCATTATTGGCTAGATCGAAGTTGGAAACAACTTGTAGCTTCATTCTAGACTCGTTTGAAGTTGAAAACAATTTGTAGTTTCATTCTTGACTCGTTTGAGCCCGAAAACAACTTTTGTTCATTATTGGCTGGATTGAAGTTGGAAACGACTTGTAGCTTCATTCCAGACTCGTTTGAAGTTGAACACAACTTGTAGCTTCATTTTCGGTTGTTTAAAATTAGAATCAACTTGTAGTTTCATTCTTGACTCGTTTGAGCCGGAAACAACTTGTTGCTTCATTATTGGCTAGATTGAAGTTGGAAACAACTTGTAGCTTCATTCCAGACTCGTTTGAAGTTGAAAACAACTTGTAGCTTCATTTTCGGTTGTTTAAAATTAGAATCAACTTGTAGTTTCATTCTTGACTCGTTTGAGCCTGTAAACAACTTGTTGCTTCATTATTGGCTAGATTGAAGTTGGAAACAACTTGTAGCTTCATTCTAGACTCGTTTGAAGTTGAAAACAATTTGTAGCTTCATTTTCGGTTGTTTAAAATTAGAATCAACTTGTAGTTTCATTCTTGACTCGTTTGAGCCTGTAAACAACTTGTTGCTTCATTATTGGCTAGATTGAAGTTGGAAACAACTTGTAGCTTCATTCTAGACTCGTTTGAAGTTGAAAACAATTTGTAGCTTCATTTTCGGTTGTTTAAAATTAGAATCAACTTGTAGTTTCATTCTTGACTCGTTTGAGCCTGGAAACAACTTGTTGCTTCATTATTGGCTGGATTGAAGTTGGAAACAACTTGTAGCTTCATTCCAGACTCGTTTGAAGTTGAAAACAACTTGTAGCTTCATTTTCGGTTGTTTAAAATTAGAATCAACTTTTAGTTTCATTCTTGACTCGTTTCAGCCTGTAAACAACTTGTTGCTTCATTATTGGCTAGATCGAAGTTGGAAACAACTTGTAGCTTCATTCTAGACTCGTTTGAAGTTGAAAACAATTTGTAGTTTCATTCTTGACTCGTTTGAGCCCGGAAACAACTTGTTGTTTCATTATTGGCTGGATTGAAGTTGGAAACGACTTGTAGCTTCATTCCAGACTCGTTTGAAGTTGAAAACAACTTGTAGCTTCATTTTCGGTTGTTTAAAATTAGAATCAACTTGTAGTTTCATTCTTGACTCGTTTGAGCCCGGAAACAACTTGTTGCTTCATTATTGGCTGGATTGAAGTTGGAAACAACTTGTAGCTTCATTCCAGACTCGTTTGAAGTTGAAAACAACTTGTAGCTTCATTTTCGGTTGTTTAAAATTAGAATCAACTTGTAGTTTCATTCTTGACTCGTTTGAGCCTGTAAACAACTTGTTGCTTCATTATTGGCTAGATTGAAGTTGGAAACAACTTGTAGCTTCATTCTAGACTCGTTTGAAGTTGAAAACAATTTGTAGCTTCATTTTCAGTTGTTTAAAATTAGAATCAACTTGTAGTTTCATTCTTGACTCGTTTGAGCCTGGAAACAACTTGTTGCTTCATTATTGGCTAGATTGAAGTTGGAAACAACTTGTAGCTTCATTCCAGACTCGTTTGAAGTTGAAAACAACTTGTAGCTTCATTTTCGGTTGTTTAAAATTAGAATCAACTTTTAGTTTCATTCTTGACTCGTTTCAGCCTGTAAACAACTTGTTGCTTCATTATTGGCTAGATCGAAGTTGGAAACAACTTGTAGCTTCATTCTAGACTCGTTTGAAGTTGAAAACAATTTGTAGTTTCATTCTTGACTCGTTTGAGCCCGGAAACAACTTGTTGCATCATTATTGGATGGATTGAAGTTGGAAACGACTTGTAGCTTCATTCCAGACTCGTTTGAAGTTGAACACAACTTGTAGCTTCATTTTCGGTTGTTTAAAATTAGAATCAACTTGTAGTTTCATTCTTGACTCGTTTGAGCCTGTAAACAACTTGTTGCTTCATTATTGGCTAGATTGAAGTTGGAAACAACTTGTAGCTTCATTCTAGACTCGTTTGAAGTGAAAACAATTTGTAGCTTCATTTTCGGTTGTTTAAAATTAGAATCAACTTGTAGTTTCATTCTTGACTCGTTTGAGCCTGTAAACAACTTGTTGCTTCATTATTGGCTAGATTGAAGTTGGAAACAACTTGTAGCTTCATTCTAGACTCGTTTGAAGTGAAAACAATTGTAGCTTCATTTTCAGTTGTTTAAAATTAGAATCAACTTGTAGTTTCATTCTTGACTCGTTTGAGCCCGGAAACAACTTGTTGCTTCATTATTGGCTGGATTGAAGTTGGAAACAACTTGTAGCTTCATTCCAGACTCGTTTGAAGTTGAAAACAACTTGTAGCTTCATTTTCGGTTGTTTAAAATTAGAATCAACTTTTAGTTTCATTCTTGACTCGTTTCAGCCTGTAAACAACTTGTTGCTTCATTATTGGCTAGATCGAAGTTGGAAACAACTTGTAGCTTCATTCTAGACTCGTTTGAAGTTGAAAACAATTGTAGTTTCATTCTTGACTCGTTTGAGCCCGGAAACAACTTTTTGTTTCATTATTGGCTGGATTGAAGTTGGAAACGACTTGTAGCTTCATTCCAGACTCGTTTGAAGTTGAACACAACTTGTAGCTTCATTTTCGGTTGTTTAAAATTAGAATCAACTTGTAGTTTCATTCTTGACTCGTTTGAGCCCGGAAACAACTTGTTGCTTCATTATTGGCTGGATTGAAGTTGGAAACAACATGTAGCTTCATTCCAGACTCGTTTGAAGTTGAAAACAACTTGTAGCTTCATTTTCGGTTGTTTAAAATTAGAATCAACTTGTAGTTTCATTCTTGACTCGTTTGAGCCTGTAAACAACTTGTTGCTTCATTATTGGCTAGATTGAAGTTGGATACAACTTGTAGCTTCATTCTAGACTCGTTTGAAGTTGAAAACAATTTGTAGCTTCATTTTCAGTTGTTTAAAATTAGAATCAACTTGTAGTTTCATTCTTGACTCGTTTGAGCCTGGAAACAACTTGTTGCTTCATTATTGGCTAGATTGAAGTTGGAAACAACTTGTAGCTTCATTCCAGACTCGTTTGAAGTTGAAAACAACTTGTAGCTTCATTTTCGGTTGTTTAAAATTAGAATCAACTTTTAGTTTCATTCTTGACTCGTTTCAGCCTGTAAACAACTTGTTGCTTCATTATTGGCTAGATCGAAGTTGGAAACAACTTGTAGCTTCATTCTAGACTCGTTTGAAGTTGAAAACAATTTGTAGTTTCATTCTTGACTCGTTTGAGCCCGGAAACAACTTGTTGCATCATTATTGGATGGATTGAAGTTGGAAACGACTTGTAGCTTCATTCCAGACTCGTTTGAAGTTGAACACAACTTGTAGCTTCATTTTCGGTTGTTTAAAATTAGAATCAACTTGTAGTTTCATTCTTGACTCGTTTGAGCCTGTAAACAACTTGTTGCTTCATTATTGGCTAGATTGAAGTTGGATACAACTTGTAGCTTCATTCTAGACTCGTTTGAAGTTGAAAACAATTTGTAGCTTCATTTTCGGTTGTTTAAAATTAGAATCAACTTGTAGTTTCATTCTTGACTCGTTTGAGCCTGTAAACAACTTGTTGCTTCATTATTGGTTAGATTGAAGTTGGAAACAACTTGTAGCTTCATTCTAGACTCGTTTGAAGTGGAAAACAATTTGTAGCTTCATTTTCAGTTGTTTAAAATTAGAATCAACTTGTAGTTTCATTCTTGACTCGTTTGAGCCCGGAAACAACTTGTTGCTTCATTATTGGCTGGATTGAAGTTGGAAACAACATGTAGCTTCATTCCAGACTCGTTTGAAGTTGAAAACAACTTGTAGCTTCATTTTCGGTTGTTTAAAATTAGAATCAACTTTAGTTTCATTCTTGACTCGTTTCAGCCTGTAAACAACTTGTTGCTTCATTATTGGCTAGATCGAAGTTGGAAACAACTTGTAGCTTCATTCTAGACTCGTTTGAAGTTGAAAACAATTTGTAGTTTCATTCTTGACTCGTTTGAGCCCGGAAACAACTTGTTGTTTCATTATTGGCTGGATTGAAGTTGGAAACGACTTGTAGCTTCATTCCAGACTCGTTTGAAGTTGAACACAACTTGTAGCTTCATTTTCGGTTGTTTAAAATTAGAATCAACTTGTAGTTTCATTCTTGACTCGTTTGAGCCCGGAAACAACTTGTTGCTTCATTATTGGCTGGATTGAAGTTGGAAACAACTTGTAGCTCCATTCTAGACTCGTTTGAAGCTGAAAACAATTTGTAGCTTCATTTTCAGTTGTTTAAAATTAGAATCAACTTGTAGTTTCATTCTTGACTCGTTTGAGCCTGGAAACAACTTGTTGCTTCATTATTGGCTAGATTGAAGTTGGAAACAACTTGTAGCTTCATTCCAGACTCGTTTGAAGTTGAAAACAACTTGTAGCTTCATTTTCGGTTGTTTAAAATTAGAATCAACTTTTAGTTTCATTCTTGACTCGTTTCAGCCTGTAAACAACTTGTTGCTTCATTATTGGCTAGATCGAAGTTGGAAACAACTTGTAGCTTCATTCTAGACTCGTTTGAAGTTGAAAACAATTTGTAGTTTCATTCTTGACTCGTTTGAGCCCGGAAACAACTTGTTGCTTCATTATTGGATGGATTGAAGTTGAAACAACTTGTAGCTTCATTCCAGACTCGTTTGAAGTTGAACACAACTTGTAGCTTCATTTTCGGTTGTTTAAAATTAGAATCAACTTGTAGTTTCATTCTTGACTCGTTTGAGCCTGTAAACAACTTGTTGCTTCATTATTGGCTAGATTGAAGTTGGAAACAACTTGTAGCTTCATTCTAGACTCGTTTGAAGTTGAAAACAATTTGTAGCTTCATTTTCGGTTGTTTAAAATTAGAATCAACTTGTAGTTTCATTCTTGACTCGTTTGAGCCTGTAAACAACTTGTTGCTTCATTATTGGCTAGATTGAAGTTGGAAACAACTTGTAGCTTCATTCTAGACTCGTTTGAAGTGAAAACAATTTGTAGCTTCATTTTCGGTTGTTTAAAATTAGAATCAACTTGTAGTTTCATTCTTGACTCGTTTGAGCCCGGAAACAACTTGTTGCTTCATTATTGGCTGGATTGAAGTTGGAAACAACTTGTAGCTTCATTCCAGACTCGTTTGAAGTTGAAAACAACTTGTAGCTTCATTTTCGGTTGTTTAAAATTAGAATCAACTTTTAGTTTCATTCTTGACTCGTTTCAGCCTGTAAACAACTTGTTGCTTCATTATTGGCTAGATCGAAGTTGGAAACAACTTGTAGCTTCATTCTAGACTCGTTTGAAGTTGAAAACAATTTGTAGTTTCATTCTTGACTCGTTTGAGCCCGGAAACAACTTGTTGTTTCATTATTGGCTGGATTGAAGTTGGAAACGACTTGTAGCTTCATTCTAGACTCGTTTGAAGTTGAACACAACTTGTAGCTTCATTTTCGGTTGTTTAAAATTAGAATCAACTTGTAGTTTCATTCTTGACTCGTTTGAGCCCGGAAACAACTTGTTGCTTCATTATTGGCTGGATTGAAGTTGGAAACAACTTGTAGCTTCATTCTAGACTCGTTTGAAGTTGAAAACAATTTGTAGCTTCATTTTCAGTTGTTTAAAATTAGAATCAACTTGTAGTTTCATTCTTGACTCGTTTGAGCCTGGAAACAACTTGTTGCTTCATTATTGGCTAGATTGAAGTTGGAAACAACTTGTAGCTTCATTCCAGACTCGTTTGAAGTTGAAAACAACTTGTAGCTTCATTTTCGGTTGTTTAAAATTAGAATCAACTTTTAGTTTCATTCTTGACTCGTTTCAGCCTGTAAACAACTTGTTGCTTCATTATTGGCTAGATCGAAGTTGGAAACAACTTGTAGCTTCATCCTAGACTCGTTTGAAGTTGAAAACAATTTGTAGTTTCATTCTTGACTCGTTTGAGCCCGGAAACAACTTGTTGCTTCATTATTGGATGGATTGAAGTTGGAAACGACTTGTAGCTTCATTCCAGACTCGTTTGAAGTTGAACACAACTTGTAGCTTCATTTTCGGTTGTTTAAAATTAGAATCAACTTGTAGTTTCATTCTTGACTCGTTTGAGCCTGTAAACAACTTGTTGCTTCATTATTGGCTAGATTGAAGTTGGAAACAACTTGTAGCTTCATTCTAGACTCGTTTGAAGTTGAAAACAATTTGTAGCTTCATTTTCGGTTGTTTAAAATTAGAATCAACTTGTAGTTTCATTCTTGACTCGTTTGAGCCTGTAAACAACTTGTTGCTTCATTATTGGTTAGATTGAAGTTGGAAACAACTTGTAGCTTCATTCTAGACTCGTTTGAAGTGGAAAACAATTTGTAGGTTCATTTTCGGTTTCATTCTTGACTCGTTTGAGCCTGTAAACAACTTGTTGCTTCATTATTGGTTAGATTGAAGTTGGAAACAACTTGTAGCTTCATTCTAGACTCGTTTGAAGTTGAAAACATTTGTAGCTTCATTTTCGGTTGTTTAAAATTAGAATCAACTTGTAGTTTCATTCTTGACTCGTTTGAGCCGGAAACAACTTGTTGCTTCATTATTGGCTGGATTGAAGTTGGAAACAACATGTAGCTTCATTCCAGACTCGTTTGAAGTTGAAAACAACTTGTAGCTTCATTTTCGGTTGTTTAAAATTAGAATCAACTTGTAGTTTCATTCTTGACTCGTTTGAGCCTGGAAACAACTTGTTGCTTCATTATTGGCTAGATTGAAGTTGGAAACAACTTGTAGCTTCATTCCAGACTCGTTTGAAGTTGAAAACAATTTGTAGCTTCATTTTCGGTTGTTTAAAATTAGAATCAACTTTAGTTTCATTCTTGACTCGTTTCAGCCTGTAAACAACTTGTTGCTTCATTATTGGCTAGATCGAAGTTGGAAACAACTTGTAGCTTCATTCTAGACTCGTTTGAAGTTGAAAACAATTTGTAGCTTCATTTTCAGTTGTTTAAAATTAGAATCAACTTGTAGCTTCATTCCAGACTCGTTTGAAGTTGAACACAACTTGTAGCTTCATTTTCGGTTGTTTAAAATTAGAATCAACTTGTAGTTTCATTCTTGACTCGTTTGAGCCTGTAAAACAACTTGTTGCTTCATTATTGGCTAGATTGAAGTTGGAAACAACTTGTAGCTTCATTCTAGACTCGTTTGAAGCTGAAAACAACTTGTAGCTTCATTTTCGGTTGTTTAAAATTAGAATCAACTTTAGTTTCATTCTTGACTCGTTTCAGCCTGTAAACAACTTGTTGCTTCATTATTGGCTAGATCGAAGTTGGAAACAACTTGTAGCTTCATTCTAGACTCGTTTGAAGTTGAAAACAATTTGTAGTTTCATTCTTGACTCGTTTGAGCCCGGAAACAACTTTTTGTTTCATTATTGGCTGGATTGAAGTTGGAAACAACTTGTAGCTTCATTCCAGACTCGTTTGAAGTTGAACACAACTTGTAGCTTCATTTTCGGTTGTTTAAAATTAGAATCAACTTGTAGTTTCATTCTTGACTCGTTTGAGCCCGGAAACAACTTGTTGCTTCATTATTGGCTGGATTGAAGTTGGAAACAACTTGTAGCTTCATTCTAGACTCGTTTGAAGTTGAAAACAACTTGTAGCTTCATTTTCGGTTGTTTAAAATTAGAATCAACTTGTAGTTTCATTCTTGACTCGTTTGAGCCTGTAAACAACTTGTTGCTTCATTATTGGCTAGATTGAAGTTGGAAACAACTTGTAGCTTCATTCTAGACTCGTTTGAAGTTGAAAACAATTTGTAGCTTCATTTTCGTTGTTTAAAATTAGAATCAACTTGTAGTTTCATTCTTGACTCGTTTGAGCCTGGAAACAACTTGTTGCTTCATTATTGGCTAGATTGAAGTTGGAAACAACTTGTAGCTTCATTCCAGACTCGTTTGAAGTTGAAAACAACTTGTAGCTTCATTTTCGGTTGTTTAAAATTAGAATCAACTTTTAGTTTCATTCTTGACTCGTTTCAGCCTGTAAACAACTTGTTGCTTCATTATTGGCTAGATCGAAGTTGGAAACAACTTGTAGCTTCATTCTAGACTCGTTTGAAGTTGAAAACAATTTGTAGTTTCATTCTTGACTCGTTTGAGCCCGGAAACAACTTTTGTTTCATTATTGGCTGGATTGAAGTTGGAAACGACTTGTAGCTTCATTCCAGACTCGTTTGAAGTTGAACACAACTTGTAGCTTCATTTTCGGTTGTTTAAAATTAGAATCAACTTGTAGTTTCATTCTTGACTCGTTTGAGCCCGGAAACAACTTGTTGCTTCATTATTGGCTAGATTGAAGTTGGATACAACTTGTAGCTTCATTCTAGACTCGTTTGAAGCTGAAAACAATTTGTAGCTTCATTTTCAGTTGTTTAAAATTAGAATCAACTTGTAGTTTCATTCTTGACTCGTTTGAGCCTGGAAACAACTTGTTGCTTCATTATTGGCTAGATTGAAGTTGGAAACAACTTGTAGCTTCATTCCAGACTCGTTTGAAGTTGAAAACAACTTGTAGCTTCATTTTCGGTTGTTTAAAATTAGAATCAACTTTTAGTTTCATTCTTGACTCGTTTCAGCCTGTAAACAACTTGTTGCTTCATTATTGGCTAGATCGAAGTTGGAAACAACTTGTAGCTTCATTCTAGACTCGTTTGAAGTTGAAAACAATTTGTAGTTTCATTCTTGACTCGTTTGAGCCCGGAAACAACTTGTTGCATCATTATTGGCTGGATTGAAGTTGGAAACGACTTGTAGCTTCATTCCAGACTCGTTTGAAGTTGAACACAACTTGTAGCTTCATTTTCGGTTGTTTAAAATTAGAATCAACTTGTAGTTTCATTCTTGACTCGTTTGAGCCTGTAAACAACTTGTTGCTTCATTATTGGCTAGATTGAAGTTGGATACAACTTGTAGCTTCATTCTAGACTCGTTTGAAGTGAAAACAATTTGTAGCTTCATTTTCGGTTGTTTAAAATTAGAATCAACTTGTAGTTTCATTCTTGACTCGTTTGAGCCTGTAAACAACTTGTTGCTTCATTATTGGCTAGATTGAAGTTGGAAACAACTTGTAGCTTCATTCCTAGACTCGTTTGAAGTTGAAAACAATTTGTAGGTTCATTTTCGGTTTCATTCTTGACTCGTTTGAGCCTGTAAACAACTTGTTGCTTCATTATTGGTTAGATTGAAGTTGGAAACAACTTGTAGCTTCATTCTAGACTCGTTTGAAGTGGAAAACAATTTGTAGCTTCATTTTCGGTTGTTTAAAATTAGAATCAACTTGTAGTTTCATTCTTGACTCGTTTGAGCCCGGAAACAACTTGTTGCTTCATTATTGGCTGGATTGAAGTTGGAAACAACTTGTAGCTTCATTCCAGACTCGTTTGAAGTTGAAAACAACTTGTAGCTTCATTTTCGGTTTTAAAATTAGAATCAACTTGTAGTTTCATTCTTGACTCGTTTGAGCCTGAAACAACTTGTTGCTTCATTATTGGCTAGATTGAAGTTGGAAACAACTTGTAGCTTCATTCCAAACTCGTTGAAGTTGAAAACAATTTGTAGCTTCATTTTCGGTTGTTTAAAATTAGAATCAACTTTAGTTTCATTCTTGACTCGTTTCAGCCTGTAAACAACTTGTTGCTTCATTATTGGCTAGATCGAAGTTGGAAACAACTTGTAGCTTCATTCTAGACTCGTTTGAAGTTGAAAACAATTTGTAGCTTCATTTTCAGTTGTTTAAAATTAGAATCAACTTGTAGCTTCATTCCAGACTCGTTTGAAGTTGAACACAACTTGTAGCTTCATTTTCGGTTGTTTAAAATTAGAATCAACTTGTAGTTTCATTCTTGACTCGTTTGAGCCTGTAAACAACTTGTTGCTTCATTATTGGCTAGATTGAAGTTGGAAACAACTTGTAGCTTCATTCTAGACTCGTTTGAAGTTGAAAACAACTTGTAGCTTCATTTTCGGTTGTTTAAAATTAGAATCAACTTTTAGTTTCATTCTTGACTCGTTTCAGCCTGTAAAAAACTTGTTGCTTCATTATTGGCTAGATCGAAGTGGAAACAACTTGTAGCTTCATTCTAGACTCGTTTGAAGTTGAAAACAATTTGTAGTTTCATTCTTGACTCGTTTGAGCCCGGAAACAACTTGTTGTTCATTATTGGCTGGATTGAAGTTGGAAACGACTTGTAGCTTCATTCCAGACTCGTTTGAAGTTGAACACAACTTGTAGCTTCATTTTCGGTTGTTTAAAATTAGAATCAACTTGTAGTTTCATTCTTGACTCGTTTGAGCCCGGAAACAACTTGTTGCTTCATTATTGGCTGGATTGAAGTTGGAAACAACTTTAGCTTCATTCGAGACTCGTTTGAAGTTGAGAAAACAATTTGTAGCTTCATTTTCGGTTGTTTAAAATTAGAATCAACTTGTAGTTTCATTCTTGACTCGTTTGAGCCTGTAAACAACTTGTTGCTTCATTATTGGCTAGATTGAAGTTGGAAACAACTGTAGCTCATTCTAGACTCGTTTGAAGTTGAAAACAATTTGTAGCTTCATTTTCAGTTGTTTAAAATTAGAATCAACTTGTAGTTTCATTCTTGACTCGTTTGAGCCTGGAAACAACTTGTTGCTTCATTATTGGCTAGATTGAAGTTGGAAACAACTTGTAGCTTCATTCCAGACTCGTTTGAAGTTGAAAACAACTTGTAGCTTCATTTTCGGTTGTTTAAAATTAGAATCAACTTTTAGTTTCATTCTTGACTCGTTCAGCCTGTAAACAACTTGTTGCTTCATTATTGGCTAGATCGAAGTTGGAAACAACTTGTAGCTTCATTCTAGACTCGTTTGAAGTTGAAACAATTTGTAGTTTCATTCTTGACTCGTTTGAGCCCGGAAACAACTTTGTTGCATCATTATTGGATGGATTGAAGTTGGAAACGACTTGTAGCTTCATTCCAGACTCGTTTGAAGTTGAACACAACTTGTAGCTTCATTTTCGGTTGTTTAAAATTAGAATCAACTTGTAGTTTCATTCTTGACTCGTTTGAGCCTGTAAACAACTTGTTGCTTCATTATTGGCTAGATTGAAGTGGATACAACTTGTAGCCATTCGAGACTCGTTTGAAGCTGAAAACAATTTGTAGCTTCATTTTCGTTGTTTAAAATTAGAATCAACTTGTAGTTTCATTCTTGACTCGTTTGAGCCCGGAAACAACTTGTTGCTTCATTATTGGTTAGATTGAAGTTGGAAACAACTTGTAGCTTCATTC